>NC_142674.1:1062500-1216071 GCF_964200805.1 Pocillopora damicornis
TCAATGAAGTATCTCACACAAAACGGAGGCATTTTAAGAGACAAGATCGTTCTCCATTCCGTTTTTACAGATCGTCAAAAGTTCACCATTTTAACTTTTAACGTCTAGTTACTTGAATAACTTGATTTTGTTTTAATACAAAGCAAACTTGTAACATAGTCCATAGAGAATATTTTTACCGCTATCGTAAAATATAAAGGAGATTGCTAAAATTAGGAATAGGAAATAAGGAATGGGGAATGGGGAATGGGGAATGGAGAATGGTGAATGGGGAAAGGGGAACGGGTTTAGTTCAGCTAAAACCGTGGCCCCCAATTATTTTTCTCACCTTGCCTAAAAAGTCATCAAAATTTCCACAACTTCGCCTGTTTCTGTTCGTAAGTCTGGCCAAGCCTATATGGGGATTTGCCCCAATCGCTGGTTCTTTATTGAGAGTGTTGCAAGATTAACATTGCTAGCAAAGATCTCACAAAACAAAGATAAGAACAGAAAAGTGAAATTTTAAAGAACATATTGTAGGTATGGAATAAGAGAGATGGTAAATTTTGAACTTGGTAAAGAAATAGGAGAAAGATGTTATACGCCTTGTCACGAGCATGGCACAAAGAAAAAATCTGAGTTCCCATTCCTCATGGGCACAAGACATGACAAGACGAAAAAAATCTTTCTTTATACTGTACGCAAAATGACCGAGGAGCAAGCAACAGATAATGACCGATCCCTTTATTTTAATCTTTTACATTATCACAGCTTCATGTAGTGATCAATGGATCATAAGGGAACCCATATGACCTCTTGTAGTGATATTATACGACATTGAAGTCTTGCACCCTGACCAAGCATTTCAGCTACAGTTAAACTGGTAGGATCTGGGTACGAGATTAACGACAGTAAATTTAATGAAGAGCGCTAATACTGAGAGCGAGTGACTTTCAATATTCTGTCTACACTCAAAAAATTACGTCAATTTCTTAGCAGTTCAAATTCAAGTTGATTTTGGCCATTACATATGAAATCTGGGTCAAATTACTGCTGTAATATAAATAATGATGAGATTAAAGTGGTGCACCGCAAGCCTTCGAGAAACCACAATTTGTTCAAATATTTTTATCTGCAGTAAACTTCTCAGTCCTTTCACATCATTTTTCACGCTTATTCCTGCTTCCTTGCTGTTTGACTACCCTAATCTTGTACCCAGACCTTCTAAGGCCGAGCATTTCAGTTACAAGGTAGAATCTGGGTACGGAATTATGACTCGGTATTTTTCACTCAGCGGAAACGGGAAATGACGTCATCAATATCCACAGAAAGTGAAGCACACGGTTCCCAGACTAGATTTTTCTAGTAAAACACATATTTCTATATCTTTCATACCATTTTCTTGTCGGTGCGTTTTCTTTCAGCCTTATCTTTCAGCCTTATCTACTTCTAGAAATCCTTCAAATTATAATAATTTCCCATTTTTCGTTATCATCTTATTTTCTGTCTTTGTTTGTTGGTTTGCTTTTTATTACTTTTGTTCAGTCTTTTCCTCGCTCTCGGACAGAGGCGGAGACAAAGTGAGGCGCAAGTTCCAGTTGATCAATTTCGCTTTTTTTCTTCTCACTGGATTTTCTGTCGCGAATCTATCGATACAGGAAAGCCAACAATTAAAAAGAAAGAGATTTTGCATTATGTAATTGTCATTTATTTCAGTAAAAACGTTTTTTTTGTTCAAATTAGAGCTCGTGATGATAAATGTGACAAGACTAAAGCAACTAATCTGCATTTGTGACACGCATGATTAATCATTATAGCGTTCACCAATCAAATGTTTGTGTTGAGTCCATTGTAATCTTGAGTGGCTTGTAAACGTCTTGCTCTTCGGGAATGATAGCACACTCATAAATGAATAGCAAATTTATCTCCTCATTACCGTCGATCGGAGTGGAAAAGACGGAGAAAAGCAAAGACTGCGCGTCCAGGGATAATTAAACGCGTTTATGGCGAGTTTTGTGCGGCCAGATGAAGCGCCAAAGCCTCAACCGCGTTTATCGAAATGGGAGAAAGCAGATATTCGAACTGAACGACGTTCCCGAGCGAGTAAACATGAACTTATGCGCGAAAATATTGCCGACAAACTTCGATGTCCGCTTTGTTTCTGCCTTCCTTGTGTCGTTATCGTCTTTATCTTACTCATACTCATCGGAATCTACGTTGTGCGGCCCTATGTTCAAGGTAAAGTTTTTAGTTTGTTTCAAGTTTTGAGTTCAGTCTGCGGAACTGTTTGTCGTCTGACAGCTTGTCGATTTCAGAATCGTAAACATTATTGTAATTTGCAAGGTAGGCAAGCAAGCTATAATGAAAGCCGTGTAAATGTAAATCTACCGAAGGGTCATCACTTTTGTTTGCTACAGGATTAGTGAAGTGGTTTCTTAAAGAACTAAACTTTTTTTGGTAGTTTTTGCGTTACTTCACACGTGCACTTGAGTTATTGCTAAATCGTCGCTCATTAACCTCTACGAATGTTACAAAGAGATCGGCTTTTGTGTTCACGGTTCACATCTGTTGCAGGAAAAAATAGTATAGTTTGTAGGCACTGATCCAAGCAGTTCTTGCAATAAATGAATAGAATATTATGTGTTTGGAAAGTGAAATCTTTTGAGGACATCAATTTGAGAGGTTTCCATGCTATTCCCGATTTCAGTGCGTTTGTTCCGCTAGACTGTACTTGTTGTACGCTATAATTATCTCAGAATTCTTTCAGTTCTGTTTACCGCTTCGACATTAGTCTGTACTTTTACAATGTCGTTTGTTACGGTAGTTTTATACCGTGATCCCTTGAAGTTTCCTGATGCGTTTGTCATGTGCTTGTCACCTCTACGATGTGGACGACAATCCTCTGTCGTCCGAGTCTTCTACAGCCTTGGGAATAAAAAGACCTCGATTGTGTAAGCTTTTCCGGCACTTGGCCGATATTAAAGCTTTGAAACCGCATTATTCTGCTATCTGACAGAATAAACAACAAAATTATTCAGCTGAACAATACTATCTCTACTAGTTTAATATCATGATAGTCTAGTCTAACAACTTAGGAACATTTTCAAGTACTTGCTCCTTTGCGTAGGTATTCAGCATTTGTGTCGGTGTATTGCAAAAGCCGTCAAATTGACGCCTACTTAGTGAATTTCAATCTACACTGTGCCTCCCTCTTGTCCCAAAACAATATGATAATTGTAGAGAACCCGTTCTGGGGGTCCACTGTGTCCCTCTCCACCCCCTTGTGGTTTTTTTCGCTCCCTGGAGACCCTTTACTCCTTGGCGACCCACTCTTGGTGATCGAGTTAGAAATGTTACTTTAATTTTATTCCTAAGGTGTTAACACATCTCTGTTTCGACTCTCAAACAGGCAGAGGATTAGTTTCTACCGATTGCGTGGTAACTCATGTAGAGTTTTTTCAAGAGGGTTCCTGTAGTCACCGAACAGAGAAATTCGGTCCCTGCGTCAAAATTTTCGTAAGTATTTGGTATATCGCAAGATAGGATAGTGTTTATGAATGTTTTTATTGAAAACCATCCAAGGGGCTGCATTACTCTTACCAGCGGAACACAGAAGAGGGGGAATTTGAGAAAATTGATGTAAAAATTTAGCGTTACGCAATTTGCGTGACAAGCTGGTGAACGAGTGCAATTTTTTATTACTCTTTAAAAATTCCCCTGATACTCTAGTTAAAGGTGTAGGCACTGCCCGTTGTCTTTGATCAACGGCGAAGGCGAACTAGATCCATCACTTGAAATCGAGGCAAGGTGATAAAATTCCATCGAAAAAAATTAATTTTCACGGGATTTGTTGGGCTTTTCTCAAGCTTCTTCGTTAGGCTCCTGAGAGAAATGCTTCTTAAAATAATTCAGATTACTTATGATGTGCTGCGAATCTTTTCAGGTGATGTACGATGTTGGCCAAACAGCAAAGTTTGAAGCGGTTCTCATGGAAAACGAGCAAGCTTTAGCTTACTGCGAAAAGGTTGTCGAACTTGCGTTTTCGTAAAGAACTTTGAGTACAAAAATTCCCCTGATACTCTAATTGAAGGTGTAGAGTTTTCAGATTTCCATAATTGATAAGAGAAATGGTCTGAAATCTACCTGTTGAAAGCTTCCATTCTGGGCATAAGGGACAAAAATGCGCCCACGAAGCAACACAGTAAGCGAAGAGAGTGTCGCCTGGTAAGGAGTTCTCTGGACGTTATTCCTCTCCAGACCTCTCCCAGATCCCCTCGTGGTTTCTTTCCTTCCTATTTCACAAAGTCAAGCCTGTTGACTGCTTATTCCAGGTCAAGCTAAGGGGGGGGGGGGGGAGGGAGGGGGTAGATTTTACATGGAGCCATTGAGGCGCTCTCAGTAAATACTTCCATCTTACCATAGTACAGCTAGTAAAGGACCAGAAGCAGAAGATGTCATCTGATTGGTCGAGAAAGTGTTACAATTTTTGTTTAACCAATGATAGAGCGTAGTGAGGCAAAACTAGAGCCCTCATTATTAGCGCTGCAGGGCCTGCAGGGCCTGCAGGGGTCCGGTACTAATTATCAGTCCGTTGCTCATGGTCTCATAATTTCTAAGAATCACTCGTGCCGAAGCGCCAATAACGATCGCCTGAAAACCAGAGCAGCGATCTTGGATATTTTGACACTTTTTTCCCCTTCCTTGGATGATAATTGAACTTGATGCTCCGTTCTTTTCCTTTACAGTGTTCTTTTACGTTTGGTAACAGTGACCTGTTCGGAAGGTACAGCTCATGTGCTTGGAACTCTGATTTAACCATGGAGGACTGTGTGCCAACATACATGGAGCTGTACGGAACGGTGAGATATGGTTAAGGGGTTTGATATTGTTTGAACTGGCATTAACTTGATTCGATCGATTCAGTAAAGAAGAAATGCTCGCGCTAATCTCTATCTGATCATAAAACGACCATCACCAATGATGATGGCATCAAATTTCAGTTTGGGTGTATTGGACAACCCTCCAATTTTCATGTAAAAAAAAGTTGACAGTAGTCGAAGAAAGCTTTCCAAAAGATATTTCGAATATAAATTAATGTCTAGTGAAGATAACTTAGTACAGGCAACTTATAGGTACCGGAACAATTTTAGCCTCGAGCAGAGAAGCTAACTGTTCACCCTTAACCTTTGCCTCTTTTCCCAATTTTTTTGCTCTTTATTGAAATCTTGACCAGTCCTTGAAAAGTAACACTAAAATTGTTTCTGTTTTTCAGGTTAACAATACATTTTCTTGCTACTATGATCCTGAAAATACGGAGGACGTAGCGCGCATACTCAAGGTAGAATTTCACAGCCACCCTCTCCCCAATCCCCTCCCTTGTAGGAGTAATTGTGCCTTTCAGGGGCACCATCCGATTCAGAGGTAGTAAACACACCAATAATCTGTAAAACCTCTTCACTTTCTGAAAAAGTTTAATCAATTGCTGTGGGAATTACTTAAAAATAATTTCGTTTCGAGCGCCAGACCTTTGTGGGAGTCTCGAAGAGGGGCCATTGCTGGAAATCGTTATTTACTTGAAGATATTGATTTTACTGTTCTAATCACGTAACCAACTGTGTGATCTCATTCAGATCTCAAGCGCAGAAGCAGTGTGCCTGATTCTATTTCCACTTCTGTTTTTGCTGCTATGGCTTTTGGCTATTGTCTTCCTCGTCTATGACAATCATCTCCGAAGGTAACGCTCCTTTTACTCTCTAGTTTATTTACGTTCGTGCTTAAATCGTTAAATTTTTTCTCATGTCGTCGAAGTGTTCATGAAATGCCGGTTTTGTTGCGAGTATCAAGGAGTTTGCAGACATGGTACAAGTACGGTTCGCGCGCTGGAATCCGAACCGAAAGGTCTGGGTTCTAGCCCTGGTCGCTTCCCAGAGCCTCATTCCATCCACGAGTATAACGGTTTGGGAGAATACTTCTCCACACGAGATACGAATGTACCTGTGGACCCTCAAAAAAAAGGGGGGGGGGGTACTTGACTTAAGGGAAGAAGGGTACTATGACCAGGAGCCAAGTCGTCCCAATTATTAAGTAGTAATGTTGTTTCCTCTCTCCACTGTATACAGTGTCGTTGATGAGCAGATCATCCAAGAGAACGTAAAAGCTAACAAGTATCCTAACAGGGGTGGGGTAAGAAATGGAGGGACTCTGCCGCTGAGCAAGCAAAATGGTGGTTTAGACTTGGATACTTCAACAATTGGAAGCGTGGAGTCGACTGCGGTCAGCGCCAACGCAACACCACGCACGCGCCGGAGGAGAAAGAAGAAAATGCCATGCGCGAGGCAGCATTATCAATTCGACTACCTTGATGAAGGGATTTTACTAGAAGATAAGCCCCTGTCGTATTCAACCGACCACCCCTATAGTTACAGCTTTGTGACTGTAGACACTTCGCCTGTGTGTACATGCAATCACAACGGATTTCTAGAGGCAGGGTTTGATCGACTGCCACAAAGAGATTTATACACAAGCTTCACATCAGCATTTGGTACACCAAACCGAAGCTACCCTTCGCGTTACTCTGGTCGGCCAAGTTGGAGTTTACCAGAGTCCTTTGTATGATCTAACACTCTCGTCTCCGGAAGAGTGCTCGTTAGCATCTGGTTGTTCTAGTTGTTAGCTAGACTATGAGTATTCCCTCCTCCCCGCTTGATCCTTTGCGCGATTGATTAGCAACTATCCTGGTGGTGTGTGGACCATAAGATCCAAAACAAACCAACCAAAAGAGCACAAGGAAAAAGACAAAGTCCGTCTAATATTTGTCCGAACCTGCAGTTTTATTTCGAAATCGATCATCCTAGTGATACGTAGAAATCGATAACCGTATATGCAACGTTTGGGATAACGAGACTGCTAGAAAGATGGCTGCAAAACGGCGACACTAATGAAGATGTCGAAAGAGTTCAAATGACAAACTATCTAGAATACGTTTGAAACGGAAAACCCATCATCTATTTTGACTAAATGAGGGTATTTAAGTGAGAAAAAACAAAGAAATGATGAAATAAAATATAAACGTTTAAAATGAATGTTTCCAAACCTGGTTGGTGAGGAATTGATATAAAGCAATACTAATACCATTAGGTTACTTTCCCGCCATCTGCCAAGTAGCGAATTTGATAAAACTTGCCAAGGAAAGCCAAATTAATATAAAATTTGTTTATTGACCTGTAAAACACAAGGTTACCTAGGCGAGACAAAATACCATTCGACGGGTGTTAACAGAAGATTTTAAAGGCATCTGAGTTTAACGAAGTGAGCTGATTAGTTCTTTTGCAAAAGGCCCCCCCCTCCTCGTTCCCCACTCAAAAGTACACATTTCGATTTAAACTCCTCTAGACCGACTTTTCTCTCGATGGAAATAGTTTCAATGATTTTCTTGACTAAGGGTACATAGAATTTCCTGAAAGTAAACATTGCCGCGAGAAAACAGAAAAGTAATCATTGATGGACAAAGAAAGAGAAAGGGCAGCACACCCTGATTGGAACACAAAACTTTGTTTCATGCAGTATAAAACGTTTCCAACTCGTACAAGAACAATATCAAATAAAATGGAGCGACGAACGGATTGCCCAATTTTGACATTAATAAGTAATAATTATGGGAGGCAATTTTTTTTTCAAACAAATAATCCAAATAATCCAATTTTCTTTCTTTTACGAAAGATTATGCAATCCCCCCAACAAAATCAGGCGCGTCACGCTACGCCTCTTCCTTGTCACAGCACGATTCCCTGTCACGCAAAGCTTGTATATAAAGTAACGCACTAGATACGTCCGAAAGAACGCCAAAATTTCCTTTTTCAAAAGAATGAAACGTCTTGGTTGCAATAGTACAAAGTATACGCTAACTAGAGGAAACATTCGTTAACTCCAGAGAACACTAGTTGTTCCACCTGGATGTAGTTCAATAAGACCAAGAGCGTATGCCAAAATGAACGCGATAAATGCCACCAAACCAGCCTTGATGTACGTCCACTGAAAACAAAAAAATCCAGAAGACACTTCATAAGAATATGATTCCGGAACTGAATGCGATCAAACCTTAAGCTACTCCCATGAGTTTACCTGCCCAGGGTTGTCGTTAGGCGCCAGACGAAAAAGGGGCGACCACTGGCTGGTTTGAGCCGGCGATCGCTCGGCAAGGTACAATAACACTCCTGAGCAAAAGCACTCATAATCCTTCAATATCGCACGCCATCTTTGAGCCGCCTCATTTGGTCGGCAGCCTAATTTCTGAGCTTCAAACCTAGCATACCCGAAGTGCATATAAAGTTTGGAAACTTCGTCATAAAGGTAAGCTTCCGAGGGGAAATTTGGCTTAAATTGACCTTGTACTGACAAAGGGGCTGAAATTAAAGTTACGCCGCACTGGCAGACTCTCAAGAAGTAAAACGCAAATGAAACTAAACGATTAGATTAGCTCTAGTTGCACTTTTGTGAAGGGATTACAAGTAGAGAAAAACTCACCAGATGTGAATTAGCGTCATTTAACTTTTGGATATTCCTCTGAGCGTCCTCTTGCGTTTTCTGAAGCTTCACTTCCGTTTCAAGAAGTCGCTCCTCGAGGGCACTAGCCTAAACCACATCAGAGGAATATGAATATGATTGAACACACCTGTGACATATTTTTTACGCGCTACACGCCAGTTTTACGCTTTCCTTCGCTGTATACCTGTTTGAAGTCTTCCATAACAGCAGTCTAACTTCGGTCATGCGCAAAGGGATAAATTTAGCCGGTTGCACGCCAATTTCTTCGCGCAAAATTTCAAAGTTTGGATTAGATTTGCTTCATAAGATTGTTGGAAAGTCATCGAAGAGAAATTAATCCAGCGAGATTGATTATAACGCGATAAAAGCGTAATTCCCGATCTTGAAAAGCACCATTTAGTCAATAACAAATTTAAATACCTGATCTTCAGTGAGTTTTTTCTCCGTTATTTCCCTTTCAATCTTGCCTTGTAGCGTAGTCTGAAATGACAAACAGCACACTGCTTATACCGCTAACCAAAAACAAGGCCACCTAAACGCATTAGGAAGCACAAGCACCCTTCGATAAAATTGTCAAGGGCTCCACAAACCTGTTGACGCATAATTTTTTCGCTCAAAAATTTGCTCTGGTTTTCGATCTCACGGTACGTTGCTTGAAGACGGGATTGATCAGAGGTCAAGCGGTTGTTTTCCCTGCGGTATCTAAGTTCATGGAAAGAAAAAAAACGATCAGATGAGTGAATAAGCTATTGATAGTTTTTATTCCGAAGAATTGATCCGCTAGATTGAAGGATCTTTTCCACAGTCGTAAAAAACGACAGTGAAAGAGACCTATCAATCCTATGGGATGAGGTCGACTAAAAACAGATTGAAAAAAAAGGAAAAGGGAACGACTTCGTCATTGAGTTCGGGTATTCTGGTGAAGAAACTCAAAAGTTTGCGACTCACTTTTTCAGCTCGCTCTCCAAGATCTGTATTCTTTGTTTCAGGATGCGATTATCGTCTGTGACTGCACTCAGCTCCACTGTAGCAGCAACCACAACAAAAAAAGCTGATTGAAATCAAACTATAATATTCTTTCATTTTGTTACATTTTCGACCACATAAAAATTTTCAATCACTTGCCACAACAACTCCTTGTGTGGGGCAAAGAAAAGCCTGATATCTAAACACCCCACTGAAATAAATCCAGATTTAAAGAAATTATTTGAGTCTTCCTAGACCATTAATGACGTCCCATTTCTTCATAACAATAGAAATTACTGACCTTTATTCTTGCTAGCATCCTTCGCACTCCTTGCTGCCTGTTTCTGCATCTCCCGCGCATTGTTGATGGCGGTTTCCGTGGCGTGATGTTCGCATTTTTTCTCCAACGCAAGGAGATCTTTTTCTCGTAACAGTTCATTTAGTTCTCCTGTACATTAAGATCGATTCAACGAGGGATAAAATTAATATACAGAATTCTGTTAAATCCCTAGTTTTGATTAACAAGTACCTTCTCTTAACTCATTAACAAGAGGACACAACGCAGCCAGAAGGGAGAATTACAAATTGAATCTTGGTAGTTACAGGTCAATTAACTTACGTTTTAGTTGCGCAACAAATTCTTCTTTTTTCCGAGTGCATTCTTGTTCTTCAAGTAATTTGTCTGTAAAATCAAAAGCAAACAAACTTTAATTTTTTAGGGGAAAAAAACCAAAATGCATCGTAGATTTTACTTTCCTTGTTTTGTTTGAGACAAGGATGGTATTTCACTTGGCCTGTGTAGCTGCATGTGGTTTGGGGGAGTTTTGATTTTGATCGAGCACCCGAAAAACCGCTATACTGAGAGGGCGCCATATTCTACTCTAAAATAAATATATCTTGTTTTTAATACACAGTAGCTTCGAGACCAAAAATGTACAATCACAGCGCACATTAAACAAAATGACGGGAAGGGAAAGGTAAAGAGAGCAAAATAAATGAGAGAACTTCAATGATGTGAATACAAGAAGTCAAACGAGTGAAAGAAAGCAAAGCAACGTAACGGTGAGACGGCAAAGTACCTCTCAGGTCTAAAATTTGCTGTTTGAAGTCTTTTGTATAAGCCTGCGCATTTTTCAGCTCCTCTGAAATAAGATGAAAACGCCGAATAAAAATAAAAACGGACAAAATAAAATAGGAAAAAAAAGTTAAAACAAAAGATTTATTAAATAAATAAAATCAACTATGAAACATTCAGCAAAATAAATATGAGGTGGTAAATATGAATTAGTTACTGTTGTGAGTGTCAGCAGTGTTAAGAACACGTTGATACATTAGGAAAATCGATGTGATTGGTTCAGAAAACACGCACCACCTTCGCAACCAATCACAAGTAAATCTAAAACTCCCTGGTCACCCGCGTTTTCCCGCGCTTCCTGCAGTTGCTTGTTCCTACCTAAAGGTCTCCTCTCCTCCTTGTGCTAATTACCTTTATTCTGTAAGTCTCGACCTCGGAAGTTAGGTCAGTGACCGAGCATGACACAAATACTAGTAACCTCTGTTCAAATGGAAAGCAACTTTTACAAATTCACGAATATACGTGACCATCCACACCTCCTTTTAACAAAATCTCTGCCGAGGTATTGTTAGGAACACACTAAAAACAAGAAAGAGTCTGGTAAGAACTGAAAATCACCTTGCAACTCGACCACAAGTTCGTTATTTTCCTTCAGTTCTTGTTGGGTATCATTCAGTTGCCCTGCAAACAAAACAAATATATCTGAGCGACTATCTCAAGAGCGAATTCTCCTTCGAGAGTTTTTTAACAACCATTATTACTTAGCTCATGTGTAGAATAAAAATTGTCAGGTGCTTTTTTACACACAACGGGAGGCAAATTGCCAAATGGAAGAGATACAGTGACTATATTTGACGCACGAAATAAAAAGCTCATAACTTAAACCGTATTTCGATTAGCATGTCATTCCTACTGCTGCCGACGGCAACACGAAGGCATCCTCTATTTACCACCTCTGAATATAGCGAAAAATGTTTCCATGAGAAGTGGTAATGTACGCCAATTGTAACAGAAAACTTTCTAGACAAAATGCAGCTGAATTTTGCATCTCTTACTCAGTAACAATTCTGTCCACATGTTTGCAACAGCAAATCCGAAAAGGAATTGCCGCTTTTAAAAAGCAACACATGAAACTAAAAGAGTTAAAAACGTCACAGATACGAAATATTGGACCTCATTGTCACGGTTGACGATTATTTCCTTCTGATGTAATAAACTGTAAGAGTTTACAAACCTTGCACATGCTGCGACTCTTCGTGCTCATTATCGATGATTCTTCCAATTTCAATGAATTCTCCTGAAAATTACAACAAACTTCAAGTCAAATCGAGAAATTTTAAGATGGACTAATGGGCACACGAAAATTTGTCAAACTCCGTTGTGGCTTTAACTCTTTGGTACCGGAAGTATAAAAGCCAATTCTATTAATTTTATAATTTCCTTTTTTCAACTAAAACACTACGTATTCGAATTGTGAAAAGTTTCCCCTCAACGGGACCAAATTTTGTACTGCTTCTTACAAAAAACGACGAAAATACAACGATTTTAAACCCAAATAGTGTTGCTCACATTAATGCTTACTAACGCACGACAGGAAATGGTCCAATATTTGTAATAAAAATAATATTAAAACGTAAATCATTTGTATTAATAGCAATGTATGTTGTAATCCCAGACCAATAGGAGTGCACGAAAATATATATTACCAGCGACATAATATCTGTGAAGAAACATGCCAACAATGCAATATTGTTTACCTTTTATGTCTTGTACATTGTGTAAACTGTCTTGCAACAATTGCCTTGCGTTCCGTGGTTGATCTACAGAAAGAACCATGGTAATGTAAGTAACAACTTACAACAAAAGATAAGGCACAGATAAAAGGCATAGAAAGTGTATTAAATTTTCTTAAGAGTCTTCCACAGTCGACCTTACAGACCGCTCAGATTTCATGATTAAAAAGAGTTCTGAAAACTGGGTCAGTTATGCCATCAGCATCTCGTAACAGAACAAACTAAGATGTTTCACATTACGCTATCGTACGTCACATACCAAATCACATAAAGCCTGTCTTGCATCTCACATTACGACGAAAGAAACGCGCTATAAATCGTTTATAAGGTCGATAACAATAAATCCATCACTTACGACCAGAAGTTTCCTCTCGATGCGACTTTTCAGCAGTGACATCATTAGCAACTATTTCATCTTCGTCATCGTCATCATTATCAGCTGAGAAACAAATTAAAACAAGAAAATGAGACTTTTTATAAGAATTTGTAATTTTTAGAGCGCATTTACAAGGAAAAACGTAGCCACATACAGCAATACTAATGACATTGTAGTTTTGTGTACATTAGAGCGCTTTCCTCCAATGAGTGCCCAAAATCATAGTAATCACAATGGCCAATCAGAAGAAAGAAAAATATCCTAAAGAGCCAATCAGGACTAAAAAACAAGCAAACTGCCTGAAGCGCGGGAAAATGCGGGCGACCAAGTCGTAATTGGCTTTAGTTTTGTATCTGATTGGTCGAGAGAGCGGCGCGAGTTTTCTAAACCAATCACAGAGCAAAGTAAAGCAAAACCGATGCAATCCGAGATTACTTTCAAAACTCAACTGAAACTGGCGTAAAGGTCAGGACTATGTAGTGCTTGACTGGTTTTTTTGTAAGCCTTACACAGTCACGGGCAATGCTAACCAATAAAAGTTGCAACCAATCCTTGGACGATCATGCGACATGAGATTGAGAATATTTTTTGCACCGTCTCAATGAATGTCCACTACTCACCAGACCACCTAATCATCATCAAGTGCCTCTCTTCAGCCATGGTTTTCACCTCACAGATGCGATCTGACAAAATAAGGAAACTAATTACGAATTTGCAAATAACAATGCAGAAATAATGAGTGTTGCCTGCCAGTGCAAGAGGTCTAGCACTGGTAATTAGTGCCAGAGCCTCAGCGAGCCTCTCCCCGACTCTTCTCAAATCTTCTCACGAGCGGAGAAAAGCGCGTCCTGTAGCACTCATATTAAAGGCCAGCTCGCAGTCTCTTAGTGCAAGGCGCAGCTAATCAGGTTTTCCTTGAACATGCTCTGTACTTCCTTTTAGAACACGCGCAAGGAACTCTAAAATAATCTGCAACAACAACCTACGAGTTGCGACTTGTTTTTCACAGCTATGAGCTGTAGGTTATACACTTGTGTGTGTTCTTGATTTGATTCATCGTTTTTCCATGTAATTTTTAGCTGATACGAGACCTCAGCAAGGACCAAGAAAGTGAAAAAACTGGTGGACAAAGTGCCTTAACCGTATCAACGTGAAGGTACAATACATGCAAGTCAAGCTATTTGAAACCAATACAGAGAATAGCACAAGCTTCTTTTCTTACCATAAAGTCTTCTGACAAGATCCATCTCATCAGACAAGTTTCTGTTATCTATCTTATCTATGTCATGGTCATCATGATCTGTTCACAGAAAAAAGAATTGAATTACTGCGTACACCGAATACCTTAAGGAAGCGCTGTTTAGCTGACACAATTTTTGTGCTTCGAGATGGCAGAAATTTCCGTTTGGATGAAATTTACGAAATCCTCTGTGACAACATTGTAAAAGGGGATAGGAAAATGGAAAAATAAATACCACTTACTAGCGACAGGCTGAGAGGCATCAAAATGGTCTCCTTCATCACCACCGATGTCACTTGGAATGGACAGATTATCAATGTCCTGAAGATGGTGCTCCACCACTTGCTCTGTAATAGAAGAAAGAAACACGATATATTGATTGTCTAGGCTGGGGAGAGAAAGAAATTTGTACCAAGAGGGCGGTTGTCGGTCAAAATAAGGAGAGGGGTAGGGGTGGGGAAGTGAAGGTTACTTCTCTTCGCCCTTCCCCCACCCCCTACCCCCACCGTCCACTCTAACTCCAAATCAAACAGGGCCGGTCGGATAAACGATCGCGAGTTTACAACGTTAGCTCGCACTAATAGGACGCGTGCACTGCAGGCTAGAGATGTTAGAGGTGGTTGTTTCCAGATGGTTTACACATTTGATATAGCCAGTGACTAGAGAGACACTTCAGTTAGATAAGAGGCCATGACTGTACACGTACACGTAGAAATCACAGACGGTAAAAACGATTTTAGCCACATCGTACCTTCAAGTGAGCGAATTTTTTCACTGTCTTCCTTCGCAGTTAGTTGTGACTTTTCTAACTCGCCTACGAAAAAAGGGAATAAAAAGGATTTAATAAAAAATAACTGCGAGGCAACACATGAACCATTTACCAATAACTAGCCAAGAGTACTTAACTTCTTTCAAAAATTTCTTACGATTTTCTTACATTTCCAAGCAGACGGCTCATGATTTTTTCTTGAGTGATACAACTTAAAATTCTCTCTTCCAACATATAGAGAAATGTGTGACAACCATAAGGGAAAATTAATAATCAGATCTCGAGAGTCAAGGGCTAAGCCACAGCAAGCCATTTAAGATCAACGCCAATCACTAGAATGAGCCTACGATAACACGAGTGACTTGTTTTTCTCTCCGTTAAACTGAAATATTTCAACAGTGTTATCATCTTTATTCAGTTTTTTTACGGTTAAAACAATCACTTTTAATTTGGTTGCATACCTCTCAAGAACGCCACCTCACACTGGCTTTCTTTGTGTAACGACGACTTTGTTTCTTCTATTTGCTCTGTTGACAAGAAATGGGCACAATATTTCCACTTGTTTACCACAAAGAAATCCAGACCTACCACTATAAAAATGTCTATACTCACAAAAAGCCAAGAAACAACGAGGAGTGTTACTAATCCCCACTGGATGGAATGCCATTTCACCCCTTGGTTACCAGCCCCCCCCCCCCCCCATAGCATTTCATCTGAGTCCCCGAAAATTCGCCAGTACCCAGTTATAAACCCTGTCTTTTTCACTAACTTCACTTTGGAGATTTTCAACTTGAACTGAGAGGGAAAAAAATGACGTGTATATGTTTCAAGGTTTCACAGACAAAAGAATGGTGAAACTATACTCTACATTTAGTATCTCGAGGACTCTACATCATAACTAACCTTGTAGGATTTTAACGTCATCTGTGTTTGAATGATCACCGTCCTCCATGTCTTCCAGTTCTATTGCATCTTCTGTAAAGAAATAGAACCAAAAAAAATTAACAGTTTTAAACTACATTATTTTGCTGGGCCAAATGTAATACCAAGAGAAAATAGGTTAAAGTCTAATCGTGTAAAGTAATTGAGTATGTTCTTCAGAGGGTTTATGTAACAACCTGAGAAGGAAAGGGATCTGAAAAACAACTGCTGCCTCCATCAAGAATTGTCGCAAGGGCAGAAAATGGAGAGTTAAGTACGCTGCAGAGGTTTATGATTAAAAGAGCTAGAACCTTGACCATTTCACTTCCAAGATCTTTTTGATAAGCTCCTTATAATGTCTCAAACAGTTCTTATGATGTTAGTTCCAAGAATTTGGTAATTGATCAGCTAATAATCCCCTAATTGATTTATTTTGGTTGTTCTCCTCACCTGTCTGCTTGGTATTGTATTGATAATGTAAGGAGAAACTTTCCCTTGGTCACTAATAGAGTTTCAGGGTTAAAGAGCACTCTTTCCACAACATATTTGTCTATTCCATTTAGCTTGAAGTTTAAAATTTCAATCAGACTATTGAGGACAAGTTCCTGGGCCAACAATTGCTATAAATGTCAAGACATGTACGAACTGTACAACTCACCACCATCCAAACTTTCTGGTACTGATTCCAGTTCTCTTGTTCCATTTACATCAACAGTCTCAATGACAGTTTCATCTACAAATACCAACAAATAAGGAACATGCAAGAAATACTGTCAAAGCAATGTTCAGAAAGCAAATCAAATCTTTTTAATTATCAAACTCATTCTCTTCATGGAGAGTTTTTATGCTACGGCACTCATAAAAACAACAGACACCAGAAACACTGATGGAGTGTTGTAATTCAATGAAAAGGCAGATCAGCTGTTGAAAACTAAACAGAAAACAAAAATTTTTTTCAAGTCCTACTTACAACTACTAGTTTCAGTAGTGTTCTTAGCTGCGAGGATCTTCTAATTTCATCTTTCCACCGCAGTGCAAATATGTGAATTTTCATATATCTAAATCTTCATTCAAGTGGTGATTAGTCCCTTGTTTTGAGGTTTGCATACATCTTGAACTTAACTTTTATTAATCAGCACATACTTGACCTGTTAGAATCATGTCAAAGTGTTCACAGTTTTTTTTGTTTTAGTTCAGAGCAAACTTGACTGAGAACACAAACAGTCTACTTTACATTTTTCTTTACTTCACTCCAACCCAATAAACCAGTGAACAAATAAATTAGTCTTGAGGAAAATTTTGCAAATTGTGAGATGCAGGCCAATGGTTTAGAAAAGATTTTTCTTGTTTTGACCCTACATCCCTACAAAATGAATTTTTATGTCTTTACCTAAAACCAAAATTAACTATAATACATTGCTTTTAAAATGTTTTGCACATCTCCTTGTAATTTTACCAGCAAGATAAAACTAGGTTTTTGAGCAAATCAGATTTTTCTCATAAAAATTTAGTATATCAGTTATATAACAAAATTCTATGTTTTCTAGCATAAGTCCTTCTTATTCATGAATATAAATTTTACTACAGTAGATAAAACATTGATTATTAATGTTAATTATCATAAGTAATGAATCAAAATAAAAATATTATTGCACTTTATCCCTGGGTGATTAAGGGATTAGTTATCCACTAATTTCAAAGGGTTTATTTGGGAAAAAAAAGTTGACAGTATCACAATGACAACTAATAAGTACCTGCTGGTACCTGTTTTGTTTGCACATATTAAAATATGTGTATTGGAATACTGAGATACCAGCAAAAATTTTGGCTGCAATTTCACAAAAATTCATCTAGAATTCTGCATAATCAATGTCAAACTTTTCTTAGAAAGATTTAGTTTCAAATATTGGGAAAAAAAGTTTTAAATCATCATACTTTAGCATCCAAGTAGAGAAATAAATAAAATTTGCAGATCAAATTGTTAATTTCTCAGATGAAAAATGCAAACTTAAGATATTCATTTCCTTATTAAACAGCTAATAAGCCAAAGTACATAATGAAGAAGACAGAAACAGAATATATGAACAACCTTAACAACGAGCTTCCTCACAAAAAACTCAGACAAGTCATCAAGAAAATTTTTAACCATCTCTAACTCAAATTCATAGATTATAATTCATCAAAAGGCAGAAATAGAAAGTTCCCAAAGGAAGAAACAGTGCATGTATCTGAAAGTTCTTCACCATCTTTTAAAGAATTAACACTATTAAAACCAATTCACAGGAAAAGCAAATATATTATGGAGCTAATAAATTTTCAACCTACCTGTAAAATAAACAAACCAGAAAAAATGCATATTTTCCATTTCAAGCTCTTGTTGAGAACAAGAGCTTTCGTGCTGATAGCTCAACTTAAAACCCATCTAGGAATGTTAAAATTCTCCCAGTCCTCTCAAATGTTTATACAAGTTAACAAGCTGGCATTCAGCCAACAGTTCATGAACCACAGACTGATGTCTGCCTAAACATGTGGTCAGAGTGATGGAACAGATCAGATAATGCAGATATGGAAATTACACCACAATCTAATCTCTTACATGTGCATGTAATTAATTTTGGTACCAAGTCAGATCAATGTTACTGCAAAGGAGTTCCCCAAAGTTGTAATACCTGCTGCCAGTTTACCTACACCTGCTGCCAGTTTACCTACACCTGCTGCCAGTTTACCTACACCTGTAGAATAAATTTTGTTGTCACAATGTCATGCAATTGAAATAAAATTATACCTTGTAGCTGGATCACTGGTGATTTGTACTCAGCACCTGGCTGGCGATGTTCATCTTTAGTTTTGTCAATGTGAACTAAAAATCATGCCAAAAACATGGTTAGAATGACAATCAACAAAACCAAATTTAAGGCAGAGTAAAAACATCTTCTAAGGGCTCTTATTGTACTTTTTTCTCTTGTTTTCAGAGTCAAAGTATAAGTGTGTGCAAATGAATTGGCAGGCAGATTTATTGGTTAGGCTGACTTTTGCTGGCAAAGGGGAAACACCTTGCTAAGTTTGAACAAATTCTGTTTGAAATTCTGTTTATTGGTGAAGAAACTGAAGTCAAATTCCTCTTAGAACCACTGACTTGTTAAACTTGTTAATGTGCATAGTCAAGACTGCCTAGTCTACAAAGTTGAAGTTGGAGGAGTTGAACTGGGGCTGAGAAGTTAAGACACACTGCAAAATGGATTAGTGTCAGTATCTGAACAATTGTACATCCACCTCTCTCCTAACCTAACATTAATCGTGACTTGTTATTAGGTAATGGGAGGGGTGGGTAGGTGCACATTTGCTCAGATACTAGCATTGATCCAAATTCTCTGAAGAGGAATATTTAATTTTGAAGTCTTAAAATCAACTTGGTTAAAGCCCTCAATCATAGTAACTGCAGTTACATTGATCAAATTGGTGAGCCAAGGAGTATAACATTTGTTATACAGAGCATGCAATCTTTTTATCAGTAGAGAAATTATAGATCTTGGTTCAGATAGAGGCCACAAACTATTTTACCTTTCATTGCTTCAACTTGTTCTTTCTTAAAATCACATTCTGCTTGTAAAGATTCTTTCTGTAAATAGAAAGTAGTGAATAAATTTTACTTTTAATCTAGAAGCACACAAAGTTTTCACTCTAATGGGTCAGCAAACAATCACTGAGAGAGCATTTAAGATTGGTATTTGCTATTTTGCAAAAGTTAGAAGATCTCCAATGACAAAGTCTGAGGATTTGCTAATAAACAGTTACAGAAAACAGCAACAGACCAATGTCATAAAAATGCTCACAAATGTGAGTTTAAACATGATGCTTATGCCGATGATAAATGACAGGGAAGAACTCTGACTTGACTAAACATTCCACTTGTCTTTCATCAACCCTGAACAAAATTGCAAAAAGTGTCTTGTCGACAAATTATGCAGATATCTTAACTAAGTATGAAAATGGCTGTGAGCAGCTGGTGAGAGACTGGATTTTTTTGTTTCCTGTTTGCTGAAGAAGTCATGCTTAACATTTCCAAAGCCTGTCTTCTTTCCTTCATATCAACAAACCTGTGCAGCTAATGAAGCTTCACGAAGCTCTGCTTCTTTTAGTCTCATTTCAAATTCAGTTTTCTCTTGAAGAGCCTACAAATAAAACATAATTCAAAGTTTAAAACAAAAGGGAAAAAAAGACATTCACCCTATTACACCCCTGTGAGAGATAGAGCATATAATTTCTCCCAACAGTACCATCCTTGAATCAAACATTAGGGTCATGACAATAAAAGAAATGATCATGAACCCTCGAGGCTCTTGATTGTTAGACAAATTCTCCTAATACAATTATAGAAAATGTATAGAGAACTTGCATACTGATGTCAGGCTGTATGAGGTTGATATAAGAAAGGAAGCTTTTTAAACCTTTCCGAAAGGTGAAAAAATGTCACATATCAAACTGCTAGGGGTTACCTGTACATGAAAGAGATAATAAAAGTTTCATTATAGTAAGAAACAATTCAAGGTAAGATCTAAGATCTTCTTTTAAAGCTGTAGTCACTGTAGGTTGTTCTAGTGACATACAAACATAAGTAAAAAATTCTTGGTTGGTAAAAATTTGGTCTCTTTATGTATGTGCATACACCAATGAACCAATGTCATCATGATCAAACCAGGCATCATTTTGTAGGCTTAGACTTTATTGGTAACTTTTGAGCATTTCAGATGCCTTGATTTCGTTGTTTTGAGTTTGAACACAATGCATGGTTAACTGCATTCAAATTAACAAAACATTTTCACTATTAACTCACCTGCTCTTCAACTGCGGAATGTCTCTTTTCAGCTTCTTCAACTTGATCCTGAAGACTCTGCATTTCTTGTAATCTCTGGCAAGTTAAGAAGAAATTACAATGTAAGTCAAAGAGAAGTTTACACAAGGGTAAGAATAACATCAGTGAGATTTACCACCACAGTAAGGAACTGAGCTTTATAACATAATATGAATTACATAAAGTTGACTGACACCAATGAAAAACATAACAGGGGTGACACCATTCCCTTACCTGCTTGTGTTTTTCAGCCAAATCTCTAAGTTCTTGCTGTGATCTTTCATATAAGGACTTGAAATGAAGACATTCATCCTCAGCGTTGTTACATGATTTCTACAAATTATAGAACAAAAGGTACAACTTACATAAAAAGCTTTTTCACATGTATACTTACAACCATTTTTCCATTGGCTCTACACAATAAAATACACTTAAACCATCAGTTACCTCTATTTCAGTTAATTTTTGAATAGCTTCTAATTTTTCCTGCAACACTTTTTTGAGGGACTCCTAGGAGAGACAAAGCACAATATCTAAAGTAAGTTATCAGAAGCACCATATCTACAAGCAAAGAAAAACACAAAGAAATCACCTTAACTTCCATATTCATGCAAGGAATGCCATAAACTGTAGATACATATACTTGCCTACGATAAGGTTTACATGTATACTAAAATCATAGGGGTTCAGGAAAAAAAAAAAAAAAAAAAAGGTTAAGTCTATACTAATCAGTATGTCCAGTTGCACAGTCATACAGCTGGAACCAATCCCAGTTTCCATAGCATGAAGTGACTGGGAGTATCACTTCTCTTCCCCCTCCTGGAAGAGATGTCCTGACCAGGTCTGGCACCTGAACCCTCAAATTGGAGTCCAGTGCTCTAACCCTAAGGCCACAACGTCTCAGGATAAAAATCAAAATCTGACACAAAACACCCACCTTTGCCCTCATCTCATAATTGTGTCTTTCCTCTTGGAGAACAAGCAGTTCTTTTTTTATGTCATCTTCATTTAAATTCTGGAAAAGATAAATGCCATCTTAATTTTCCTGTGTCCACATACTCGACAAGCTTACTTGAAAAATCCTCACTTTGACCATTAATGTTCATACGTCAAATGTTTGTTGTGAACACATGGTGCTCCATACTTTACCTTTGTTAAAGTTTCCAGCTGATTTTCCAAAATCTCTAATCTTGACAGCAATTTGTCCTCTTGAGCAAATGACTGAAAAGGAAAAAATCAAAGATACATGTCCATGCAACTTTAAAATTCAGAGTACAGTATACATGAAAGGCATAGCCATCAAGACATCCTAAAGAAAACACACCAATGCCATAAGCAACTACCTGGGTATTGTCCTCCACTGCTCCTTTTGAGTCTGATATAAGTCTCTGAAGATTTGCCAGTTTGTTTTCCAGCATTTGTTCTCTGTAGAGTGCATCCTGTCAAACAAAAAAAGAGGTAATGAGAAATTGAATTTTATCATTAAAATAACTACAAGACAAGTGACTTTTTTTTGCATGAAAATTTCACTTATCAACCCAAGAATGGCAAATAATAAGGACACACTAATCAAACATGATATACTGCTTTACATTTACCTGTAAATACTGGGATAACTGCCATATTTCTTGTGCTTGGATGCCATTTTCATTCTGTTGTGAGAGTGGAAACAACATTATAGGAATTTAAGAATTATATTAATTTTTAATATTATCAATTCTAATCAATATTTAATAATTGGTATGTTTTATTTCTACTTATCCACTGGATGACCATTCATCCATTGGATAGTGCTACCTGCTCTTTAAACTACTGGTGCCTAGTTATTCAAAGGTTGGATAATGCTATCAATACTATCACTGCTATCACCCTACATCTTGACTAGTGGCAAAAGAAAATTATTTAATAGTTTATCTTAAGAGTAAAGGATTAAAGGAAAACTGCCCTTTAACAACATACCAATGCAAACAAGCTTCTGGGAACACCACTCCTGCAACAAGTTAAATCATAATCAAGTTATCAATGAGTGCAATGTCTCTCAAACCCCCACCATAGTGATGTGTGTTCATTTTCATTAATAAATGTAGTTAAGTGTTTTTTCTCTAACCAGTACTTCTATTTTGCTTTCAACTGTCTACTGCTATATTCGATTTGAAAATAATACATTTTATTGTGTTTAAACTATCTTCAACACTAAAATGGCAGAAAATGCCACAGAAAGCAGTAGTATCTGATGCATTTTTGTCAGTGAAAGTTAAAATGTCTGGACTTGTGTGGAGGGTGGGGGGGGGGGGGGGAAAGTGGATGTCAAAGTTTGAATTGATTGATGTGTAACCCTTACTGAGCTTATAATAACCACAGCCTGACAACCATGACTTACTTGGTTGCTTCTTTTCCATCAGGTAGAAACAGGGTCACAGTAGCCACAATACAGCCATGAGTTACTGAGAACCAATAAATGAAAAAGACATTAAGTCCAAATATGAACATTTTGTCAGTTTTATCACCTCCTTATACTCCTGAATGGAGAGAAGGGCTATCATAGTTAGATATCTTGTCTAATAACACACAACTATGAGCCTAAACCTTAAACCCTTAAATCCAGGTTTTGGAACACTAAGGTCTGATTATTTAGAAAAAAGCTTAGCTATTGTTAACAAAACTGCATTCAATCAATCCTCAATTCAGCTAGACCTTTTATCTGAACATTTATGTTTGTGAACAGTGTAAAGACAGCAGAAATCGTACAGTGAAAGGACATTTATTTAATTAAATCAATCCTTTTAGATAGAAAGCCTGAGGCCCACTGATTGTGTAAGACCATGGTTTTGGTTAGGCTTCATCTCAATAACCGACTCTAAGTCTCCTTCTGCACAGCACTACCACTCTTAAAAATAAAACATGGAATCTTACAAAGTTAAGCAAAATCTCTAACCTTTTTTAGAGTTTTCCACTACATCCACTCCAAACTGAACAATATCCCCAGACTTTAATTCCTTTGGCTCACTCTCCTCTGACCCTTTGCTAAGCCGCACATTGTTCACAAAAGTTCCATTGCTACTTTTTGTGTCTTGCAAGAAGAACTGAAACAACAAAATCATTTATATTATATTTCAAATATCAGCTAATATCAATGAATAACATAGTCTGAGATTCATAAAATTTACTCAATGATGCTAAAATCTGCAATTCATAAACACATAAGTTATTCACAACAAGGTTTAAATTTCTGTCTCAGATGGGTAATTATTGTGTTGAGTGACTTTCAATTAGTTCATGTATTCAGAAAGACAAATATATCTACAGAATAATGTAACAATGGGCAGAGTTGCTTGGAGATTCAAAACATATCATCTGGTTGTGTCAGTCCTTTTTAGAAAAAAAACCACTGACAGAAGCTGTGAGAAGGATAATGCATGCAGAGTTATAATGAACACATATCAAAGATACCTATAATGAATGTATCAACATGTAACATTGTAAATATAGTTAATGAGAGCAGAATTCACTCTACCAAATTATTTTCTTTGTTTTTCTCTTCTCAAGTATTCTTAAGCAGTCCTTATGCGAAAATATCTTTACCACAGTTTTTTTTCCAAAAGACCTCTAGCTTAAAATCACACATGTCAAATTATCAATATAGAAACCTGCTCAAGGAATACTTGCTGAGAACAATTTGTTAGTATAAGTGACTACACAAGGAAACTTGCCAAGGGTACTTTTTTTTGTGACAAAAAATTCTGATGGAAATTCTTCTCTACCATTTTTCCCAGACTTTGTTCACTGGGATATTATTTTGGACTCCACCATACATTGGACAATTTTTCCTTGAAAAATTAGAACTTGCTGGTATGACTGTACCTTGCTGTTGTCATTTAAGTAACCACATAACATCATCTCTTTACTGTATTTACAGACTATATTAGATCAATACAACATTCTCTAGGTTTTTAGACAACCAATTAATACTATGAATACTGAATTAAATACAAGGATAAGCTGGTTTGCAACATACAGGTATCAATGGCCACTTCATGCTTTTAAAACAAATGTTTTGATAATTTTGACTGATATCATGATATGCCTGATCAGCTGTAAATGGGGCACAGCACTTTTGCATTGCTACATTTCATTACAGGTCAAGTTCATTCTATTCATGTACAATAAATCAAAGGAAACAGGAAACACGATTAACTAAGACTATTATTCCCTCTACTATGCAGTTTATCTGATGAGCAGTTGTGTAAATTTACATGTAGAGTGTACCTCCAACTGGTTGAAACTGTAAAGAAATGTAAACAATGAAATTCTTATATCAGAATAACTTTTTTCATTTGAAAGTTTTAGTTGCTTTGCAAGAACATACCCTGGGTAACTTTCATTAAAATGTTTGCCAAACAAAATGATGTGTTTCAGCCTGCATATACATTTGAAAATTAGCAATTTTTTGAACAAACAAAATGGTATTTACTCAAATTGAATGAAAGCATTTCCGCTGCGGTTCAGACAAGTTTGTTGACACCTCCAACTTAGACAGGAAAGAGTAGGAGGATGTGAACCAAATAAGGCAAACTTTTTAGCAGAGAAGAACAATTTCGTTTGCAGTTCGGCATTGAAACTGAAATCACACGATGAAAGCATGCCACAGAACATACTACGATCAAATAAATTTTTGAATTTCAAATAAGACTGCATTACAAAAGAAACAAATTCTCAACATATAACCTTTAAATTAATTAAATTCCAAAACACATAATCTTTTGGAAGGGATAGTTTATCTAACGAAGCGTTTAGACGATTATCTCCACTTGTGCCGGCTTTTAAATCGAAGGCGGTTTGCCAATAAGAAAAAGAAAACCACACAAAAAAGTTGCTCGATCAAAGATCAATACAGCTAACGTGTAAGTAGCATGTGACAAGTCGAAAATAATCACAAGTTGTGTTTCCGGAAAAATTCACGCAATAATAAATGTAACAAGGACCCTTGAGATTAACTTTTATATGTTACTTTTAAAGGAAGAATCTTTCTCTCGACAAAGAAGTTTTAGTATCATCTCTCAGCGGCGAAACACCAATGTCATTGAATTGGTTCAAAACGTTACTCTTTAAATTGAACAACCACTTACATCACTACTCAGGATTTCAAGATTAAATCGTATTGTGCAATTTAAAAGATTTAAATTACTTTCTAGTTAGCTGAAAGAGCTTTGCAGACAACAGTTATAATGTCTCGATGTAAACATCACAGTTATGATAATCCATTTATTTCACTGACCTTCCCGTCTTCATACCATAGGATAGCATGGTTCCTCGACAAGACCTTGCAGTCGAAGATACAATTGTTTGTGGCTGGTCTACTCTTCGCTACTGAACGTCCTATCTTTACCGGCTCCGTTAAAGGAACTCTCCTTTCCTCAAAAGGATGAGAATTAGGCCGCGAGGTGAATACTGCCATCGCCATTTCCCTGATTTCATGTTGTTCATTCGCCGACTAGAGTGTACGTGAGTTGACAACTACAGCGCATGAGCAGTTCAAACGGTCGGGTCTACAAGGGTTTACTGTCATGTGATTTAAAAAACTTTACCCTCTACCCCTCCCACGACAAAACAACAACAAAAACGAAGGATTGATTGATACTAACAGAAACAAGCGAAAAGTAACAAATAAGTAAGACGAAAAAGTAAATATAGAAGAATAGAACAAAGAAAGAGAAGCTTAATTATAACAGGAGAGCCAGAAATGTGAAACTTTGATATTTTGTGAAAGTCCTTAGCCCATAGCCGGACCAAGTTGCATCGCAGTTCCCGGAGCGCGGAGCCAGGTAAGCCCTTCAATTCTCTCTCCTGGCTGCTTCACATTACCTTGTATAAGTTATGAAATTTTGGTGTTAGATCAATTTAACTACTACCTGATGAGTTGGAGCATTCTCATTACCCGTTTGCTAGACAATGTATGGATATTATGGGGAGAAGTTATATGTTAATCACCTCGGTGTGTTGAGGGGTTTAACGTCAGCCCCTCGCTAATTTTTGGAGTAGTATTATCTTGTATACATACATTTAATTCTTTACAATGTCATCACAATAATATTTGTTACCACTAGCGTTTTTGGTTATTGTTCATATATTCTGCTCTAAGAATTGGTCAATATCTGCTTTACATATATAAAAAGTTCTTGTCTAACTCAAAACCAAAAGAAAAGAATGAATCACCCTAACTGATCAAGGCAAAATGATGATCTAGCTCACAATAAGCTCAGGCCATACATAATATTAAAAAAAAACACATTTTCTTTCCCTATTTTTTTATAGAGCGCGTGCTGATCATGTGTGAAGTTATGTACAAGAAGGACGAAAATGCACTACAGACTAATGAGGTCTGTCTCGAACGAAACCTGCTATGCCCTGTACATCTGACGCAGTTGTGCGTGCAAGTCATGACCGTCCTATGCAAAACAACAACGTGAAATCATCACAATTTGCGTCGTCTGCGAACCGAAACCGCGACGACAAATTATTTTCATTTCCATTGGGAACTCAACGCTTCTTTTATACATTATGCTGAAGTTGAGGTGTGGAGCTGCATGAGACGATAAACAAATGCAGCAATTTTTAAAACTCTAATTAAAGGCAGAAATTCATTTTTTAATCGAAGTCTTCCTTGGCGTTGCCGTCCTGACTGCTTAAGGTCCCTACTAAAGCACTAGCAACGGAGACTTAGCCAGCTTGACTTGTTCACCTCTTCCTGGTTATCCGGCTGCCAGAACCCGACTCCTTTTTATTATTTAGTTGTTTATTATTTAGTTGTTTAGTTGTTTTCTTTGTTTTCTTGTGTTTTTCTTGTTGTTTTCTTTGTGCACAAAAAAGGCAAGAAAGTTACGTTCGTGTTTTAACGAATTTCACCCTCTCTGACAGAAGTTCCCTTAGTTCTAACGCTAGACTGCCTTTAAGCAATTTTAGATTTTTGCTGTTTCTTTCCATTGTAATACGATAACCAAATACATTTAATGCAACAAAACAAGAAATCATCTTATCAGTTTGATCAAAAGCGATTGAATATACTTTGGCACGGTACTACGAACCCATTATCTGTGTAATGGGCTCCTACGTTAATCAGTATGGATCGCGTTTATCATCCAAAATGCCTCTGTTTAGCATCGCTGCTTCAGTTTTAATTCATCGAGCTTAGTTTTCTGTTTCCACTACCTCGCTGTAGTAAGATAACTGTACGGGAGAGAATGGACGGAGCTGTGTATCGTTTTTTGTAGGGCTCAAATCGTACAGTCTTCCTCGACCTTTTGCTATTCTCTCTATAACACTCGCCAAAGTTTTGAATCTTAGCACGTCCGTTTTAGCTTCCCTGTTATTCTCAACTTTTCCTTTCTTACAAATGCACCACTGCTTTATATTTCTCCCACAATTCCGTAATTTGAAGAACTCTGCTCTGAATCTCCTGTCTAAAACAATTTGAATGCAAGGATTGAAAGCGCAGTTCGCATGCGCAATAAATGCAATAAGTAAGGACCAATGGGGAGCCAGGTTTCTTGTCACATTTGGTTCGAAAACCGTGCACATGCCAAGCACGTGAGCAGGAAGCCAGCATAATGCATATGTTGCTATGAGTGCGATTAGCAAGCGGATGGTGCGGCGTTTGGTTTTCTCGGCAGCTCGTCGATGGATACTATGAATATTTCCTGGAATGGTTCGAAACCACAGCTTTCGTCCCATGAGAGCGTACAAAGTTGCCATAAAAACGAGAGGAAACCCGTATAAGAAAACAAAGATTAATGAAACATGAAGTTCCATAACGACATGGTTGAGGACCAAGTAAACGCATCGATGCTGCTGACCAGATACCGTCTTGACACCGAACATGGCAAGATAAGGAGAGGTGAAAACCATAGACAGGAGCCAAATAACGAGCGAAATAAATTTGGTATATCTTACCATCACAGCTCTCCTTATGGGTAACAAGATAACATTCACCTGGTCCAGCGAGATGGCTATCAGGCTCAGAATGGAAGCTGTAGTGGAGATGGCGTCCGTATAATGTAAAAGTCTGCAAGAAACTTGACCGAGCATTCCTAGAAACCAAGCGTCTACGGCGAAGAGATACCGCAGAGCCTGCGGTATAATGAAGACAGCTACAAGAAGATTAGCGGCAGCCATGTTAGCGAAGAAGTAGGTGATGGTTGTTCTCATTACAGGTTTTTTAAGAACAAGGAAAATAATGAAAATGTTTGCGGTCAGTGCTACTGAAAAGATGGCCACATAGCCAGATGTAAACAAGGACACAGCAACCAAACTAAACGGAAGACTCATTATGTTAGCTTCCCAATTCCACCAATGGCTGCAAATAAAATCAGATAATAATGCTTTAAAATTTCTGCAGGAAAATTGTTATGATTTGATTTTGATTAGAATACGTTCTCTGGCTAACGCAAGGTTGGTAAGCAGTAAAAAGGAATACTCTCATGCCACCTAAAAATTGAACTTTATACACACAGTTCCTTTGCATTACTCCAGACTGTCTTAGTCAGCCATGCGATCTGCTTTAACCCCGAAGAATGACAAGCATCTAATTGACTGTTAAAATCAACTGGCGCGCAAGAGAAGAAGGGAAAGCAAAAAATCATTTCACACTCGTAATAGAGAGTAAACGTGTAAGCTTCCGGAGGTCGCAGCTCTAGTGGATTTTCGGGCGCTCGATGAAATTAAAGGCCGCAAAATCACGAACACAGCTTCCTCGAGCTTGTTACTGTTCCTTCCGTAGTTTCGCCGCTCAAAACTCCTACAAAATAGCCAGCTTTGCAGGCCATGTACCCGTGGAAATATGTTTTCACTTAATTACGTTTTACATCATAGAGTGATAAAGTATGAAAAGCTCGTAGATCTTCATTTCATAAGTGAATTTCTGCAACAATGCAGATCTTTTTTAAACTAATGGAAACTTAAACCTTGGCATAGAGCCTAGATACGACCAGCTTTTAATATTCGACTGTGAATTAATTTTAATTCCACTTACCGATAACTTTTCCCCACGGTTTCGTGCGATTTTGATTTGCTTTTTTATGTAAAAAATATCATACAAGGTATATTTTCGATTGCAAACAGCAACTAAAGCTCTCCGTAAGATCTGGGCGTCTTTCCCGGAGACTAAAATCTATCGAATGCCTTTAATATGCTAATTATTTCCACAAACATCCGGCAAAGCAATTTTGGACTGTATCTCGTTTAAGATAATTTATAGCTCACATTTTCGGCGGAAGTGTAATAGATGGAAGTTTATCCGTTCTTTATAAAATAACGGAGATAATACCAGCGTCTTGATTGGTCAAAAACCTATCATTCATTGCACCGGTAAACCCATTGAAAATTAAAGTTTAGTAGACCGCACTCCGACTCGTGATTTATTAACAAAATTTTACCGTATCCTCTCAACGTCAAAGTGGGTTATTACCCCGGTAAAGCGATGGAAAGTACATGCAGTATATTGCTAATTTAGTTTTTCCAGTAGGCATATCTATGCGCTACCAACAGATAGTCTTTGGCGATTTAGAAATTAAAACGTATTGTAGTAACATGCTTTTTACTGTTTCCAGACGTGCAACATAACTTTCCACTCCCCTTAAGAAATTAATTTTATGGTTCGTTCAATTTGTCATTTATTCATGTCTCGATAGGTTCTCGAATAGCACTTTTAAATTTGTGGTTTCCTGAAAAAATATTTAACGACCGGAAAATATCCACGTTCCTTCAAGGCATATTGCTTCACTATCATTACAACGCTTTAGCTACGCATTCATATTTTTTTTCATACAATCCACCGAAGTTCATACTTCTGAGAACTTGAAACTGTCACTTATTTAGATCACGCTCACTTCATTCGTAGGTTATCTTATAAGATCTTTTCAGTAATTCTCCTCACTGTCTGCCGTACAATTCTGATGATGTTACTTTGGAGAATTTGGTATTGGATCAACTAATACTTCCCCAAGTGATGTTTTTCTTTATTATCATCACTTGTCTGCTTGAATTTTTACTGAAACTGTGCGAGAAATTATCTCTTAGTCACTCATGGGAGTTAAAAGGTTTATAGTTAAGGCTATGGCTAATGTACGGAACTTTTTGTCATGCACTTGAGAACAACGCTATTTGGAAGAATTCCGGAAGTAAAATCAATGAAAACACAACTTATTCTCTACATCCTGCCTCCGAGCTTTAGTTAGCTTATATTAATCGAAAGGATGCTCACTCAAATATTTTTACCAACGCCATTTTTTCAAATAAATGGCAAAATATTAGTTGCAGTATACATTGCAGGCGAGCTTGCCAAAGGTATCTTGCAAAACCACACGTGCACACACAGCCCAAGCTCCAGCTGTGAGACGATTATCTTGCGTGATAGGCGTCGTGTCATTATAGCAATATTTACGACCGCTACTTGAAATAAAAAATAGCAGTCAAATCCTCAATAAAAAGACCTCACCTTACTTTCACAGAACATCGCTTGTTGCCTTTTTTTTTTACAAAGTGGTCAGACAACAAGCGATGCTCTGTGGAAGAAATGAATGAAGGGGTAAGTTTCTAAAGAAACTGTGGTGCTGCGTCGGTGGGAGAGTATAGCAGGTAATTTAGTGTTAACAACTGGGTTGAAAACGTAAATTAGCCACCGTAAAGAGTAAAAAAGCTGACGTTTCGAGCGTTAGCCCTTCGTCAGCGCGATTAGAGGAATTGTGGGTTGTGTATGGATTTACATGTAGAAAGTGGAGCTACGCCATTGGTGGGAATATGGTGACGAAAAAACAGGAATAAATTAGTTGAATGAAAAGCGCTCGTTGATTCCGTGGGGATTAAGGGTGCCGATTTGAAATATAAATTTTTGTTCTAGTGTTTTACGGCTTTCCGAACTGCCTAGATGTAAGGAAAGGCCGCAAACTGCCATATGCTGTTTAGAATGATAAGGAAGATTAAAGTGTCTAGCGACTGGCTTGGATGCGTCCTTGTCATTTATTTCCACATCGCGAAGGTGTTCTCGGAATCGGTCACCCAGTCGTCTTCCTGTCTCGCCGATGTATAACTTCTTGCAATAAGTGCAAGTTATGCAGTAAATAACATTGGCGGAGGTACACGTAAAGTGATCAATGATCTTAATGGATCTTTTGGGTCCCGATATTTTCTCTACGTTGTGAATGAAAGGACAAGTTTTGCATCGTGAGCGAGCGCATTTAAAAGTTCCAGATTGGTCATTGGTTTGAAATGAACTCCTGACTAAAAAGTTGCCTATGTTTTTGTCACGTTTGAATGAAATAAGTGGGGGTTGCGAAAAGATAGTGCCAGTCTCTGAATCGTTTTGGAGTAATTTAAAATTTTTAAGAATGATAGATTTAACTGCGTGGTTGTGAGGGTGAAATGTAAGAGTAAATGGAATGCGATCCGTGTTCTCCTTCTCGGCCGTTTGTAGTGCTGCCTGTCGATCGATTTGTTGGGCACGGTGGTAGCCCGCTTGAACGACAGAAACAGGATAGCCGCGTTTATCGAAAAACTGGCACATTGCCTCTGATTTTTTGGAAAAATCAGAGTCGTCACTACATAAACGACGAATACGGAATCGCGCCCATTGAAAAGCGTCGCCCGAGAAAAGTGGGGTACCCATGATGCTTTGCGGGCGCAATGACCTAGGGAATGAGGTTGCAAACGCTCACCGCCAACTTCGGTCGCTTTAGATCTGAATTGACAAATTCCCAAACGGGAGTTGTAAAATTTCGCTTTGCGTCCGTTTAGAGACAATGGAGATACAATTGGAGCAATTAGCATTGTTTCAAAGTGACGAAATGCTCTTTTCGTCGGTAAAGAGCGAGGGCCGCGTTTGCATATCAAAAGAGCGTGAAGTGTTCATCCGTAAGCTTATGAGCGTGAGCGTGCACCTACGTGGAGCGGGAATCTACAACGTATACTTAAGCTTTTCGAAAAGTAATTAGACTACCGACGTGTTATCTGAAACTGACGGCAATAACGGGCCAAAAAGGAAGGTAAAATTCCGCACAGCCCCACACTACATTATACGTTCAGTTCTTGGATAGAGTGACAAAAACAATACTTTACCATTGGGAAAACAGATTTGTTTTACGATAGTATGGGGCAGTACGGAAATTTTACTAAAAGGAATATTTCTGTGATGTTTTGCTTTCTTGGCGAAGTTAATGGTCGAACCTCGCAAATCTGCCGCATTTGAGTCTTAACACAAATTGAAAACCCGGCATTTGAAAGGTAATTTAATTTTACATGTGACCGATTTTTAAACAATATAACCTAATCAAGATAACGCCACTAATTACGTCTATTCTTCTTCGATGAAAAGCGCTACGTTTCGGTTGTCTGCACAAGAAACAATACTTTCGAACACTGCGTACACGGGGGATTACATGATTGACAGTCGGATTGACAGGCCTGCGTGAAGTTACGCATGCTCTCTTTCTCTTTTCTAGCTTATTTGCATTTTCCCGTGCGACGTTTTTCAATGGGCGCGATTCTGTAATGTCTGAGAAACTGTGAAAAAGGTATGGAGTTCTTGACGTGTGATGGATGTGAGGATGAATACAACAAGTAACTAAGTGAATCTGTAGGTTTGTAGTAAACACTAGTACATAAGCCGTTGCCTTCAATTGAAATTTTGATGTCTAGAAAAGCCAAAAACAGGAATAAATTAGTTGAATGAAAAGCGCTCGTTGATTCCGTGGGGATTAAGGGGTGCCGATTTCTTAGTGTGTCTTTAGTGTGTCTTTATTGTTCAAAAGATAAAATTACATATCTTATGTTACATTAAAAAGAAAAGGATGTAAATAAGCTTAGGTGTATCTAAATAAGATAAGTATATACGTGGAAACAAATACAAAAGTCTAATACAGGAAGCACACTTTTACAAAGCTACATTGTACTTAAAAACAATTCTATTAAAAAATGTATTCTTAAAACGGTTTGTGCGAATGGCGGGCATGACAAGGGATTTATTTCTCAAATTATACCTCGTGATCTTGGTCTCAGGGAAGTAGGCTCTAAGAGGATGGCTCAGGATAGTTGAAACCTTGCGACAAATTTTGTGATCTTGCGTTTTAAGTAAGTCACCTATCACTAATTTCTTAGATATGTAACTACGTTTAAAACAACGATCTAAAAACTGCTGGGCTATAGTTAGCTCTGACTCAGAGGCCCCATGCACAGATAGAGCATAAGTAATATTAGGTAGGACAATGGAATTAAATAAAACATCTACTTCTGCTTGGCTACATCCTTCTTTGCGGAGGCATCTGATAACGTATAAACATTTATTAGCTTTACCTAACTTTTCTTTTAGGTGAGTACTGAATTTGCAGTTCGGCTGAAACGTGAGACCAAGAATGGTTATTGTACTAGTCTGAGGTATGCCAAAAATACTTTTGTAGGCCTCAGCAGTGTGACCTTTTTTATACATAACAAGCTCTTTACATTTAGTAGAATTTGAATTCATTCTATTTTGGCTTGCCCACTGTAAAAACTGATTTATTAAGTCTACAGAGTGATCTTTATAATAATATACCGGAGCAATAATCGTACAGTCATCAGCGTATTTGAAACCAAGTGTCTCGTTTCCTAATTTAATTTCCAGATCGTTAAGAAATATATTGAACAAATAAGGTCCTGAAACACTACCCTGGGTTGTGCCCTTGTTAACTGTTTTCCAATTACAGACATGATTCCCGAAAATAACTCTTTGTTTTCTATCTCGCAAAAAACCTAACCACCAGTTTATGATATACGGGTTAAGTGGTAGACTCTTAAGTTTCTCAGCAAGGAGTTGATGGCTCACAGAGTCAAAGGCCTTACTGAAATCCATCGCGAACATCCGCACTGCCTTGCACTTGGGATCATCAAGAAACTTGCAGATCTTATTCTGTATAAGTAGCAAAGCATCTGTGCAGCTCCCTCCTTCTCTATACGCGAATTGACTATTCAACAGCTGTTCTTCTACCGGCCTTTGGGCGTGAATCTTATAGACTGCCTTTTCCAGGGCTCTTGCTATTACAGGGGTTACGTTGATCCCCCGGAAGTCCCCTCTTGCCACTGGAAGTGGAAGAAAGGCTTGGCATTGTTATAAAGAATTTATTCGATTCCTATGACGTGTATGCGTGACGAGTCTTAAATTTCAAACCATTCTACTTTCGGAGCTGAGCGGTAACACTATCCACGCCGGCCAAGACTTCTATCTCTTCTTCAATCGCTTTTGTCCGATGTTAATTAAGATGTCCTCGGTCACATTTTTTCTGATCTGTTGTCTGTTTTTCTTTCTCGAGTTTGTAAGCTCCCTCGAATGCTCCAGCAACTCGCAGGAAGCGGATTACGAACCGTTCCCTCGAAATGTCACCCCGACAGAATTTCATACTCGCATGGAGATTACTTTAAGTCACCGGAATGCCACGTACTTTGTAAACGAGCAATACGATGCAGCAAAAGAGAGAGGGGCTTTTACATTGTTGGCGGAGGAGTACGATTGGGAAACGTATTACGACAAAAGCGAGAATGAAATCGCAAATTTATATCTCCCCATCTCAGAAGACGAAGAAGAAAAATTGAATTTATACATAAATGCGTGCAAGAGTTTCGCATGGTAAGTTCATTAATTACATCGTAAGAGGACATGTCCGAATTCATCAGTGGAGATGACTTTAAGGTATCCTTGAGATCTTTGAGGCAATACTCAGATACTTATACGTTCCACAGTAATTTACTTAAATGAAAATTTTGTGGATTAAATCGCCTGATATAGATCTGGAATTAATATTTTTTTATATTTTTAATATTTGAATGTTTTTTTGGAAGATTTTGCCAGAAACTCATGATTTTAGTAAAACAATTTCCTTTGTTCGCAATGTTTTGGGCAACTGGGCGTGACGGAGATATGATCGTGTCACAATCTATTGAACACATCATTACAAGAGGTTGAAATCTGATAATTTTTCATGTATTCATACTCAAGGCCGGTTTATTCAGTGTACTCTTTGATTTGTTACCTCAGCGACTTCGATGCATGTTAGCTACCAAGGCTTTCGAGGGAGAGATTAATGTCCTCTCAACGTTAAGTCTACGTAGCAAGTGGTTTTGGGAGCCCCCATAAAAAGTTCCAGCTGGGCAGGCTAGCTATCGATGGACGTGAAAAAAAATTAACAAAAAAGCATAATCTCTTGCAGAGGCTCTCTTTTTATTTTTGTCATTTTTTTCTTTTTCTTTTTTATCATTATCAGTAACATTACCGTTATCAATGATAAATCTCCAGTAGCTCAGTGGTTAGAGCATCCGACTAGATCACGGAGGGTCGTGGGTTCAAATCCCATCTGGGGCTCGGATTTTTTCCGAGTTCTCCAAAATTTAATTTATCATTTATTTCTTATTTCAACTTTAATTACCGTTATCGTTATCGTTATCGTCATCGTTATTGTTATTGTTATAGTTATAGATATATATCGTTATCGTCATCGTTATCGTCATCGTTATCGTTATAGTTATAGATATATATTGTTATTGTCATCGTTATCGTTATAGTTATCGTTAACGTTTTCGTTAGCGTTATCGTTATAGTAATAGTTATCACTGTCACTGTCGCCATCGTCATAATTCCCATCATTATCCGAGTATGCCTGTGTCATGCACTGAATAATATCATCTTTTTCTTTCAAATCACCAGACTTTACACTTACCATCTTCATTTACATAATCATTGCACAGAAAAATAACATATCGACACTCCTATCCTACAGTATGCAGGAAGTTTGTCACCATGGACCTAGTTAAACGACCTAGCCTGCCACAAGCCTCTTACAGCTCGGTGGTAGAGCGTCTAACTTACTCATTGGGAGGTCGTAAGTTCAGCTCCTATTGGGAACACCCAGGGTGCTTTTTCTCTTTCTCTTGTCTGAGCCGTTAATTGAGCAACATTATCTTTCACCACATTATCCTGATTATCGTCATCATTATTATTATCATAATCATCATCCTCATCCTCATTATCATTATTAATTAGTATTAATATTTTTTGTGGTTATCTGGGCTTTTTGTAGGACACAGGAGAGATATGATCGATACAGATGCCGTTTTCCTCAAAACGAAAGTTCCTTGAAGTTGATTGCAGACGCTTGCAGCGCGACTGTCGTATTAGACCTCGTGTACAAAAATAAAACACAAAATGCCAGATACCTCGGGCGAAAAATCGTGCGGAATATTCCAGTCCAAGGGTGGAGAATTTGCAAGAATGAGACTGCTATGGACTATTGGTCAGTTTGTTTTTTTTTTTTATGTTATTGTTGTTATTGATTTAAGGAGGGCAAATTATTTGTCAGCCCCCCCCCCCCCCCCCCCCCACCTCACCCGGCTTCCATATAGGAAATGAGAGATGGGTCCATCACCCTTAGTTTCTCTGTTTCGTTACCCTTGTTACAGTTTTAAGCAGCCATCTTCGTTTTCTTTATTAGCCAAAATTTGCTTTTATGAATCCTTTTCATGGAAATCCGAAAGACTGCTATTCCTGAGGGCCGTAATTCTAATTTTTATTGAATCTATGGCGGCTCAGCTTCGTCTCTCCCACAGTCCAGCTTAACTGTAATAAAAACTGTTTGAGTGAACCTCAGATGGCGCGTTGAGGTAAAAGACAAGGATGAGTTAAAGAACTGAATAAAGGCCCCTGTTATGTGCTTGATTTCTTTCAGGTTCTCTGTTAAAGGCTGGTCACACACGTCTGGGAACGCCTCCGTCCCAGTCCTCATAGAAGCGCGGCCTCAGAGCGCCGTGAACCTTTCGGGAGGAATTATACACTCATACAGTTTTATTGACTTTTTCTTTAACGAACCTGAGTTTCAAGCGCAAAGAGAAATCTGGTGCCGAGGAGCCATCCGTCCACCTCCTTTACCAAAACTTCCAAGTAGATTTGATGTCAATTTGGAGCGGGTGACCTCAGAATCCACTCGAGTTTGGAGTGTGCAGGTAGTTACAAGAGTTATTATTTCGAAAGAGAAAGATAATCGTTTGTCTCACGATGTGGTCACTTCGGATGTGTGAAGAAGACTAGTAGTATGAAGTCGTAACGTCGCGAACCACATCCGCAGTGACCACATAGTGAGACAAACGATTTTGTTACATACATAGACTTTCACTCAACAAAACGAGCACTGTGATTGATTGATTCTTGGTAATGTGCCCCTGATCAAATTCAAATGTATCCCGACCGGAATGCAATTGCGCAGTTGTTGCCCGCGCGCCGAGTACAACAGCACGTGATCAGTGCATGACTAAGTTAAAAATGGCGTGATCTTCAGGACGGGCTCACGTTTGCTTGAATGTGAAAAAAAGGTGTGCCGTCTTTGTTTTTTCGTTTTTGCCATAAGATTGTTTAAGGGAAAGTCTAAATATATAACAAAGCACTTAATATATGGTCCCTCGGGAAGTTAGTTTGTTTTGTTTACCCTCGAGTCCTAATGTTTCCCTCGACTTCGTCTCGGTAAATAACCTCTATCTACTTTACGACAAGAGTAATTGTGGTGTATAATGCATGTGCAGTGATGATGATACTTGTTTTTCGTCCATGCCCAAAGGAATACTACGACCTCGATAAACACCTCTATAGAAAAGACTCAGATGGTGACCCGAATCAAACGACGAAGACTGGGGCGGGAATCGATATCCGGGATGGAACGACAATGAAAAGTACCTTTTACAACAAAGAGACAGGTAGAAGGTTGTTAAGCGAGAGCTGATAATTTGCTAAGCGACTCTTTCGGTTATTTTCATCATTGATCATCATCGTTGTCATGGTTATCACTCGTTTCCTCCTCTGAGGAAAGTCACATTATGAGTTTACGTTTCCGCTCTTCCTAAGAATTGTCTCCACTCTCTCTCGCTCCTTCAAGGTGTCGTGAAACCAAAGACCAGGGTAATTACAACGGCGGCCAATTAGAAGAATGATAAACATCAGCGAGAGCCAATGAACTCTCAAAAGAAAGTAACAGGAGTTTAGGGCGGGAAAACGAAAATGACTCAGTCGCGACTAAAGTTGCAATTTTAATTCTGATTGGATGAGATGGTGGGGTGACTTCCTAGACCAATCCGAGAGAGTAATGAGGCAAAAGCAATGCAATGGCGTATTACTTTTAACAAGCTAATGAAATCTGCTAAAATGCTTAGGTGCTAATCAGGTCTATGTTAATGGATATCAGAGCAGTCGTGCTCGGCTTGCTGGTCTATTCTCTCCCCAGTGTTTGCCGTTTTATGCCCAATTTTTTTATTCAGTTTAAAGGGCGGTATTTATTATAATCCACAATGATAAGTAGCTGGGCAGTGAAAACCCATTGAAGTGAAATTTCGAATTGCTCTTCACTTAAGGTAAATGCAACGAGCAAAAATTAGATTCTACAGTACCAAAGTTGAAATTTGAAGAGGACAACGCAATATTCGACACACCTTTTGGTATAATAGCGCTGTTTAAGGATCCAGATGCAAAGCCAGTTTACCAGGGGAGGGGTGTGGCGCGTGGTATCAAGTGTGACGTGTGGCGACAGATACGAATTGACTGGCCCAGAAATGCTCAAGCAACTACGATATGGAGATGGTTCTTTGCAAAGAAGGAAGGTGAAGAATCGCTATTGGTAAGAATACTTACTATAAAATCTTGTGATTTTTTTTTTTATCTCGGGAGGCACAATGCGTTTCTATCTTCTGGTGGGGGAATGGACAAACATATGACACCCACATTTTTTCGACAGAGGCGTGTCACGCTCTAGTTCATAAGATTACGTGACAAATTACATCGCCATCTTGAATGCAAATCCTACACTCTGATTGGTCCATTCAAGTTCTCCATTGTTGTTTTCTGTACTCTGAATGGCATAACCCCTGAACTCAACCGATGAAAAGCTATGAAAAACTAATCGGGACTTGGTCCCTCTAAGTTTCTTGCGCTTGAGGCCATCTACATATTGTCTCTATGAATTTTCATTGCTTTATACAGAGTCCAGCAGGACTGGTATACGTATATACTGTATGTCAAAACTAAGTACGTATGTTCACTTAGTTTCTTCCTTTGTCTTAAGGTGCCTGTAAGACTAGAGGTAGTAGGGGAGACAGCGATCAACTCCACGGATAGCGTTGAAATAGAGTTTAACCTCAACTTCAACTCGTTTGAAAGTCGTTATCCGACTAAAAACGCGTTCAGCTCATCAGTAATTTGCCCTCAGGAGCCAACAACGGAGAAGCAAAAAGGACTCTCCTCAGGAGGGGTGACTGGGGTAGCGATTGGATGCATTGTTTTGGGTCTGTGCCTTGGCGGCTTGGTAGTTTATCTTTGGTTTAAGAGAAGAGTACTAAGCAGAATGGGACCTCCACCCATGAAATTTCCCTGAGCAAATTCACATCGGATCACTTTATGAACGGTCGTTGTCAAGAGATGATAATCTGCTCTTGTTGTTGTTTATCTTAGACGTGAGCCATGGAAACAAACATAGGTAATTTTAGAGGAAATTTTTAGAAGAACTACTCCAGAATTCCATGAAAAAACAACAACAATATTTTAGCCCTTTAGCCTGATTTTTGGTATTATTAAAACTACACGGTGTATTTGCTTTCTTTTGCGCGATTTCTATGTTTACTGAAGAGTGATGAGGGACGGGCGGGTCATAACTTATCGCCGTGGGGAGGGGAGCGGTGTATTTCGGTTGTGAAAACTGTCCGGCTTTATTTAAGCGCAAGTTTGGCCAGAAACACATTTGTCAGTTTACTTAAATGCTCTGTTTTATCTAATCCGTCTTATTTAAAGGAAAGGACTTTGAAATCATAAGTTCTGTTCAGGAATTTGAGACTATTCGTTTTGTTACGTAACAACCTTTTTTCGAAGACGTTTTGGACATAACCATAACACCTTATCACGGTTACGTAAGCAAGGAAAATTTCTTTCGAACACAGATGCTTATAATTTTTTTCTTAATATTCCAATGAAAAGGAATGAAAAGCAATGAGTTCCCAGAACAACTTGCTCTTTAACCAAATCTGAGTGATGCGTCGCGGAAGCATGACAACAATATATCGATAGAATCAGTAGCGTTTCTAACAAAAGTGTATGATTCATGTAAAATATATCTTAAGAGCACGCAAGAACATTCGCTTAGGGCAAAAGTTGTCCACAGACTATTCGTTGCTTGCCAAAGGTTAAAATTAAATTACATAAAATGTGAGCATTGATAAAAGTGTAACATCATTTACATTACCCCTGCACAAATGAGCAAATAGTGTTTTCCTCTATGACATAAAGCAACGTTTTCCAATAATAAATTCAACCTTATTCTTGCATAACACGGGTAGAAAGCTCATCGTGGAGATTAAAATTCTTTCTTTTCCTTTCCTTTTCCCATCCTGGTCGCCAGTAAACCCAAAAGGTACCATTTTCTTCCGACAAACCAACAGTACGTGCTCGCCGTCGCTCTAAAGGGGGGGATCAACCGGATCCTTGCCAACGTATTTCTTGCTTGCTGTTCGTACATGTCTTTGGGGTACAGTTCATCGGTACTTGGAGCTGGATATGCTGATGCTAGCGACCTACTTGGTGAACTCCCCATTCAAATACCGCTAAATACTGCTACTGTAATTTAATTTCGGATATATGCTCGTGGCGTCTTCCTCCGGCCCCAGATTACACTCTCTAAGCGGTTGAATCAGTCAGCTTGTTGTTTAAAAGATGTTTGTCACAGATTGTCACAGCTTGTTGTTTTAAAATCTTTGTCACAGATTGTTTTAGCAACATTTTCTGTTGTTGCCACGGCAAATTACTCGTTTACATGGGTTGTTTAGTGTTTAGGAACTCTGGTGTGGTTCATACGTCACCAAAGTGGCAAACAGTGTTCTATTGATAGTATTGTCATGGAAGCAAATTACGCAGACAGGAAAGAGATAATTGCTTGTTTCTGCGAAGTGGGGAGTTTTCTATTGCCATGCGAAAGGTAAGCGATGCACCAGATGTTCACCAATGAGTGTCCAAAGTGAATCTCGATTAGATAAAACTCAGAAAAAACCCAACCGTTAGTCCATCATTTACTCATGTTTATTTTTTTGGAAAATTATGAAAGTCACGAAAATTCGCAAGCAGTAAGTTGTTTTTCTAAACTATTCCGTAGTTCATTGTTTATTATATAAGTATTCACCTTAACGGCTAAGTCAATTAAATCTTCATTGAAATAGTTTTCTTTCTGGTCATGCAATCGTACTCTAATTTAAAAATGATTTGATTCTATCTACTGAGTTGATAATGTGGACCACAGGGCACTAATAAAAGCTGACGTTTCGAGCGTCAACCCTTTCAGGTCAGAGTGAAGGGGTTACGTACAACAGACGCAGGGCTAAAGCTCGAAACGTCAGCTTATGAAACTGTTTACGGTGAATTTATTATACCCCACTGACACAGCAACACGGTTTCTTTAAAAACTTATCCCTTTGTATCCGAGCATGCATTTGTTTTAAGATCGTAGCAAACCATAAAAAAAAATGTTTAAAGACAGTCTGATTTCATCAAAAAGGGATATTTCTAACGTCGATCGATTTCAACACGCTCACGAACAAAATCTAAAGTATAAAAAGTTAACATCATAATTACCTTGGATCAAGAGAAGATTTCGTTTCATTTACGTAAAATAACAACCAGTTTAAATCATAATGTTTTGTTTAGTTAAGAGAAGATTAGGGAGCTGGGCGGCGGCGACGGCAATGAGGACGTACTTGGCAAACAAAATATGTAATTAGAGGATCAAAAGCGTAGCTCATTCGTTTTGAATCCTCATACATTTCTTAACCTTCCTCTGCAATTCACCGATATTTATGTGGTCCGAGAACGGAATCCACTATGGAAAGTTACTTAAGTTTCCATGGTTTGGAACTCAACGCAACCCCTATGCGTTAAGTTGAAGTAAAGGCGTGGCGATTCGAATCGCTTCGAATGTCGCACGGAATATTAGCAGGTGATCACACTATTTTTCGGTGCTACTTATTGTTTGTCTCGTAGAGTACTACAGAAACATCTCACAATCATTTTAGAACAGTGCGTGAGCTTTACCTTGCAGAAATGTCTTAATAGGAGTGATCGGCGCATCATGAAAATTCATTCATGAGATTGAATCAGCGAATTATTCCCTGTAGATCCGAGGATATATTTTTTTCTCAGTTCTAACCGTGACACTACAATAGATGATAAACACCCCAAAATAATTTCACAGTGGTGTCTCCGGCACGTAATTGAAAAAAAAAGACTTTTTCCTCACAGAAATATCCAAATAAGTTTGATCTGCACATCGTTGATGAAGAAAAATTTTATTTATTCGAAAAGAGATCATTTTACCATTTCAGTCAGTAACAAATTCTCAATAAAGCCGCTAAATTTGCGAAGCGAGCGAGGTCCGAATTACGACATGTTGAGTTCAACAGGGCGGCGCCATTCGATGGAATGGTGGAATGGCAGAATATTCGCAATGCGGAATACCTTGTTGTATGAAACAAAAGTCTCACAAATATGGACTACAATGAAATTAGAAATTGATTTAAAATTAACAGGCAAATCAAAATTAAAAGGAGGCTGCTGTCATCATTATTGGAGCCTAAGGATAGACCAAAAGAGGAACAGCGAGGTTCTTGAGCCAGCCTCTTTAAGTTGCCATCATCATTATTATTGTTATTATTAATATGATTATTTGTAACCATTTAATTATTGGTTTAGTGTCAAGTATTCACTATATTCTTGAATCATCTTTCCTTGTGGATCAGCGCCTCATAAGTATGTGGGATGCAGCAGGTTTTCTGTCTTGCATGCGAGACAACTCCTCTGTAAAGTTACCTAATAGCATTATCATACAACCTCCGGTTCTTTTCAGTGCTATAACAACTGTGCTATATCAGTCGCCAAATGCAGTTTTAACTGCTTATTTTTTAATAAACGTCTTCTCGGCGTTGCCACTTTGCATGCTTAAGGCCCCTGATGTTTTGTCGTAGTTAATGTGATTCAAACAGATGAGACATCATTTATTGTCTTCTTGTCAAATTGTTCCTTAGTAGGCTATTTTTTTGAAACAGAAAATATTATCACAACGTGAAAGAAAATTTAGACACTAAAAACCGTTACAACTCAATCTGCACACGTACAAAACAGTCAATATACCCCAGGGGTTTATTAAATATAAGCTTCATCAGTCAGATTGTGTCATCATCTTCGTTGGCCCACACAATTAGCCAGCTACTCTTGCTCTTAATGCCGTCTATTCTGATGGTCTGGTCGCCAGTAAACCCAAAACGTACCGTTTTCTTCTGTTAATCCCACGGAACGTGCTCGTCGTCTTTTTAAAGGAAGAATCAATGGAGTCCTCGACAACATCTCTCGGGCCTGCTGTTCATAGCCATTCTGTAGTCGGCAGACATCGTCATGAGAGAGGGCTGGTCGAGATGGAGAAAGCGGACTGCTTGGTGCGCTACCCATAATAAAACCAGGTGAGATATTCTCAATCTGGCAAACTACTAAATTGGTTTTTGTTTTTGGTTAACCTCTGTTGTCCTCCTCAAGCACTAAGTCTTAAATTGTTGGACATATTTCAATAAACGGACTTAAACTGCACCTAGCAGCACAGTTTGTTGTGGCAACATTCTCACGCGGTTGCCATTGCATGATGAAATTCTTGTCGCCTATTCAAGGCTTCCTATTCTCATCTTTCAACTTAAGATGTATCTAGTTGAGGTTACTAGGTAACAGCATTTTAGTTACCGTCGTTGCTACGTAAACAGTTTGAGACCATTTTATCATTTCTCTCATTCTAGTTTGATAATCAAACTTTAGCCTGCAATGCAGGCGTCTCATCAGTGCGAGCTAACGTTATGAGCTTGTGGTCGTAATCTTCACTCCCCCCATCCCTACCCCTCTCGTTATTATTGACCTTTAAATCGTTTTTTAGGACGTTGAAACAACCTTTCGCCATACATTTCTGTTTAGCGAGTTGCAATGTTTGCCCCGTGGCGATAGAAAACACAAGGATCTGATTACTAGCAACTCCTTCATTAGATACTTCCGTTTAAAAATGGAGATGCCGCAAAGTTTATTAATGATTTATTAGCTATATAGCACTTGCGGGACTACTCAATGAACAACTGTGTACCTACCCCTCCCCTAAGCCAACATAAACCCTAATTTGCTATCAGTTGACTGTTTTTGGGTTAGGGGAGGGGTAGGTGCGCAGTTGTACAGATACTGACATTGATACGTATAGCTATCAGCTGTAAACATCAAGTTACTGTCATATAAACGGAACTGAAAAACACACATTTTCAATCTCTAGGTATATGAATGAAATTAGAAGATCCTCGCAGCTAAGAACACTACTGAAACTAGTAGTTGTAAGTAGGACCTGAAAAAAATTTCAGGCCCGTACGGGATTTGAACCCATGACCCCTGCGATACCGGTGCAGCGCTCTACCAATTGAGCTAACAAGCCAACTGGGAGATGGTCAATGAATTGGGTGCAAATAAACATCCGAGTGAATGAAGATTTAGATATATGAAAATTCACATATTTGCACTGCGGTGGAAAGATGAAATTAGAAGATCCTCGCAGCTAAGAACACTACTGAAACTAGTAGTTGTAAGTAGGACCTGAAAAAAATTTCAGGCCCGTACGGGATTTGAACCCATGACCCCTGCGATACCGGTGCAGCGCTCTACCAATTGAGCTAACAAGCCAACTGGGAGATGGTCAATGAATTGGGTGCAAATAAACATCCGAGTGAATGAAGATTTAGATATACGAAAATTCACATATTTGTGAATTTTCATATATCTAAATCTTCATTCACTCGGATGTTTATTTGCACCCAATTCATTGACCATCTCCCAGTTGGCTTGTTAGCTAAATTGGTAGAGCGCTGCACCGGTATCGCAGGGGTCATGGGTTCAAATCCCGTACGGGCCTGAAATTTTTTTCAGGTCCTACTTACAACTACTAGTTTCAGTAGTGTTCTTAGCTGCGAGGATCTTCTAATTTCATCTTTCCACCGCAGTGCAAATATGTGAATTTTCATATATCTAAATCTTCATTCACTCGGATGTTTATTTGCACCCAATTCATTGACCATCTCCCAGTTGGCTTGTTAGCTCAATTGGTAGAGCGCTGCACCGGTATCGCAGGGGTCATGGGTTCAAATCCCGTACGGGCCTGAAATTTTTTTCAGGTCCTACTTACAACTACTAGTTTCAGTAGTGTTCTTAGCTGCGAGGATCTTCTAATTTCATCTTTCCACCGCAGTGCAAATATGTGAATTTTCATATATCTAAATCTTCATTCTCTAGGTATATATTTCCATTTTGTTCACTTGTTTTTCTTACAAAATTTGCCATTTCCCTTATAAAACCAACCAAGAAAAGTTTTAATTTAAGTGGTTTTTTTTTCCTTAGCCATTTTTCCTTACAATCTGTAAATCCGTTTTATCGTTCACCATCAATTTATTCCTTTTTTTCTATGAATTGAATTCAGCGTAGCTCTGTGGTCGACTTTTGCCAAACTCACATCTAATGTAGACTGATAGCATTCTTAAAAGTTCCCTCCACAAATGGGACGTGCGGTTGGGAGTCCTATGATAGAGAGCTGGACTGATAACGACTTGAACTTTGCGAAAGGGACTTTGAGCACGACGCGCAACGAGCAAGCTTAAAAATTTCCCAAGGCATCTGATCATTCTCTTGTCCGGGAAGAAACGTCGCTTTATTCCAGCCGCGAACCATTTTTTCACAAATCTTCGACATTTTTCAATTAAAAAAATGAAACGTGGAAATTAAGCCTCCATTTTCCTAACTCCCCCCACTTGACTTTTCCACTCTTGAGAGAATACTTCCGTTGAAGCTTTCACTTCAGAAAATCTTTCAAAGCACTTCGACATAGTTTTATTGATACGATGTCTCACTTGATCGACCACTTTCTGGGTACATTTGTCTGTAGTAGCGATAAAAAATTCCCTTTTAAGACATCTAGTGTACCTGGAGACAAGTGATCATCTCTTTGACGCAGCAACCAGGTGCTGGATTAGTCCATAAAATATGCGCTAAGCCTCAAGCCAGAAAACGCAATGGTCCATAGTTGCTTGAGAAGAAATCCCCAAATTGCAAGTTCTCAGAAAACCCTTTGACTCAAACGTATTGTAGTTTTATTCGTCAGTTTGAGCTGAATTAAAACATCATTTAGTAGTAGTGTGAAGGAAATTCCGGGAAGTTGAATGATTTTCCAGTTGTACCATGTAGCAGTCACAATGTGAAGGAACTTGTGCCGCGATTAGCTGTTTGTTGTTTATTCCCAGCGTAATTGGCACAGCTATCATACACCAACTGCTGCTTCTACTTCTTTCCAGTATCGAATGTCCATTGGTAGAGGACTATTCAGGTCACTACAAAAGCTGACGCACTGAGAAATAAATAGATAGTGACCGATGAAAGTATCATTGATAAGAACAGAACAGACAGAACGAACGAACAACAAAACACGTACAAGAAGGCTTCGCGTGTACGCTCCATGGTTCGCTCGCTGCGTTTCGCTGATTGATTGGTTCCAAGAGGTAACCAAACATTCAGCGATTAAAAAAAAGAAAGTCAGACAAACAAACAAAGACAGAACAAAACAACAAAAAACAAAGGAATGAACTCAAAGGGGAAATGAAGAGGAACGAAGAAACGAAGAAACACTTGGAAGATCACCGAACAAAGAAACGAACTCCTAAAAGCACGACCAACCGAACGATCACCCGAGCGAACGACAAACTGACCCACCGAGAGACCGACGAACCGACCGCCCGACCGACTAACAAAACGACAGACCGAATCAGTGACCGACCGCCCGACCGACCTACCGAGCAACCGACTGACCGACCGACCGACTGAACAAACGAACAACCGAGGGAATTGTGTATTGAAGGAACAAACAAACAAAATTCCCACAGACCGAACCAAGAAGCAAAATAAAAAACGAGTTACAGATCCAATGCACGGACAAAAGGACACAGAGAAAAACGAACAAATGAACGAAAGCGAGCAAAATAAGTAAAAAAAAAAAACAAACAAACAAACATATAAACGTTTTGGAACTTTGTATAGTTGACACAAAGAATACCAAACAACAAACTAAACAACAAAATCTCAAGGCCTACTCAAGGCACCTACCCCAATACTGTCATTATAACCCCCTGAGGACTGGGTGTGGAAAGTTCTTTTCGTTGTCCTCTGTGCAAACATTTTCGACTCTTCGTCCCAAGGCCTTTTCCTAAACCGAGAGTCGATTCTAAAGACATGTCCTTCTGTGCTAAAAATGTAGTTTGAAGCATCCTGGTTGAGATGGTTGTTGTCATCGAATAGCTGTGAAAATAAAGAAACAATCAGTCGCTTGGGGGCTTTGGGTCACGTGCTATGATACCGAGACCAAAGTTATCACTGCGGCCAATCAGAGCAAAGGTAAGAACACGAAGTAAGTACAAGCAAACTAGATAAAGCGCGGGAAAACGCGCATGGCTTTGCTTGCATCCGATTGGTTGTGAAGGTGGTGCAAGGATTGAAGACCAATCACAGCACGAGGCAAAGCAAAGCCAATCTACTCCTGAATTACATTTGACACTAAGGCAAAGTGGCTTGACTCGTTACGCTGCTACGCTACTTTAGATTGATCCAGTGAAAGAACGAGTTCTTGGTGGGCTTTTAAGATTATCATCTCATTTCCACAGTTTCATTTCTTGTACACTCGCCAGTGATAATCAGTTATAAGAACTTCAGTACTTACGAGATAAAGATATTTGCACGTTTCACTCAAGAAGAAGCTCTCCATCCTATCTTCTTGAGTTTTGTCATTCACATCATGTAAGGTAGCGTAACCACATCTGAAACCAAACAGAACTTCAATTGAAAACGGCAAAGTGCATCAAAAGGCAGTCAAAATTAATCATAGCTTAGCGGCATAAAAAGAGTAAAAGTTTGTCAGCATGTACACCAATAGAGCTTTTCGCGCGCGCTGATTGGCTGGTTCGGAAGTGAATAGCAAGTACTATTCATCTCCAAGTGGCCGATGGGACAAAATGGCGTGAAGAGTTAAATTTTAACTATGTGGTATATACTAAAACAATTCGGTGAAATATCCACCTCTATTCACCTCCACTTCGAAGACTATTTGTTAATTATTGCTGCAATAATTAAGGAATACTGCTCCTTCAAATTCTCCCTCTACAGGAGTTTAAAATATCTTTTCAACACCACACTTTCGTCCCTCAAAACTTGCCAATTTCAGCCAAAAACTGATCCACACTCAGGTGATCAAGATGAAACCAAACAAAGGAACAAACAAAAACCAACAACATCACACACACGAACCTTGCTTTGCTGTGCTTTTCTATGTCCCTCATAATTTCTCTGCCAACGTGGAGGTAGAACGGGTGATGGGTGGCCTGTGACAGAAAGACAAATTGATCAGGTATGAATTACATTCCTGGGTGGAAATAGACACGGCGAAAGTATTTTGCCCAAATCTCCCACAATACAATGACTCGGCCTGGGCTCGGACCCAGACCTCTCCAGCTGAAGTCCAGCGCCCTAAACACGAGGCCACCACGTCTGTCAGATCTCCTATTTATCAAGCATCTCACCTGATGTAAAAGGTAAGTTGATTCAATTAGCTCCGGTCTTAGTGGAGAGAAGTGAACCTCTGACTTTGCAGTTTGCCAGTTGAATCTCTCCGGCATAGCCTCGTACTTTTTCCAGATCGCATAATACAGAGCATGCGTACAAATGGCTTCCCTGATGTCCCCTTTAAGCACCTGAACCGACGAAAGTAAAACATGTTTTATAATAATTCAATACATTTTTCTTCTTTCTTACTGACCAACACACGACAACGTGACCAACAAATAATTGTCCTTAACTCATATTCTGCTCACGCGTGAATGTATCCAAGATTTCCCATAAAGTTCTGTTGTATTGCAACGATACGCCCCCCCCCCCCCATTGGCAGTGAATTCTCTGTAGTCCCCCCTTTAAACTCTTTTTGCAACGATTGAACCCCCCCTTCCGTTTCCCCCTAAAAATCATATGATCCCCACCAAAAACCTCCAAACCCCTTCCCCTCTCCTTGCTAAGGCGAGAAGTAAAGATATTCCCTAAAAAGCATTCGTTTTAAGAGCCTTTTTTTCGAATTGCGGTAATCCCGCAAAGCTGCACTCTGGAATAAACATTGTGAGTCGTATAATTTGTTACCAGCCCACCACAGGATTTAAGCACTAATCAATTAAAAAATCTCCGATTGTTACCTGTACTCCTGCAAACGAGGCTGACAGAGCATCTACCCACAGGTTAGCTGTTTGGCCGGAGTTCATATGCACATTCACATACAAGGGTGTCGAACCATTACCTTCGTTGCATTTAAGTCGACTGTAGGAAAAATAAAACAGAGTAAAAATTATTGCTCAATACTCAATAGAATAATCACATCCATATCATTATTATTTTTCACAGATCTATTTTATTCTTTGCTTTCAGAGTGTGTGACTTTTCTAAATGTTCATGTCAAATTTTTAGCTCTTTTTAAATAATAGATTTTTATATAATGATGTATTGTTAATGTAATAGGTATTACATCTTAGGAAGTTAAAGTTTTTCACTTAAATTTTGGTAATTTTTTTTTAACACGTGCACATTCGAACGAGCCTATCAGCCTCATTTGCAGGAGTACAAGTAACAATCAGAGATTTTTAGGTGTTTACGTGTATAAATAAATTACTAACTTATTTACTTCCTTACAGGTAACCCACGCTCGCCCAATGAACCCCCGTAAATATACAAATATGTTTACCTTGTGCGATGGGCTATTAATCAAACTTAGCTGAGATTTTTCAGGTTAAGAGTGCAACCGTTTATTCTCATACATATCCTTGCCCTTCACCCATTACGCAAAGTAAAAAAAATTTATACATTTACGGAAGCTCACTGGGAGCTTGGGCTACCTGTGCAATAACCAACATGGGAAAAAATAGATGTCTCAGTCTACTCCAAATGAATGTGAATTTAGTCCCTCCTGTCATTCTATACAAGCTGGATACAATACTCAAGGACATGCTCGTTAAAATTTTTAAGGCTGATGCTTCACAACCGTTAGGTAAGAAATGAGCATCCGTAGGACTTTCAAAAGCAAGGCATTTCCGATTTCTGAAGATGGCAACTTGATTTTCCTAGTTAAAAATTCTGTACGCAACCGGCCTTTCCCAGATCTCGCGGTTCTTTGAAGCGATATTTCACGATTTCCGCCATGTCGAGTTTCCAAATCCATCGTCTCGCCAGTTTTAATTCAAAATCTCGAATCTAGCTCACCTTAACCCTTAAATGTTAACAACACGCATCGCGGATTCTGAAAGAACCGAGTTCCAGATTCTTTCAGCATACAGCTGTAGATATAAGTTAGCTTTTCTCTTCTGCTGTAGGAAATTTTCTCTGTTTCGTAGGCACTACCTTACCCTTTTCGAAGATATCTGTTTATGGCTTTGTAGATATCATTGAATCTTTTTAGATCCTCTGTCTCCCCAAACATAATATAACCCTGTAAAAAAACGATTCAGGAATAAAATTTAGATATAAGTTCTATACACGGATGAAAAACAAGGCAGCAAGGGTTCCAAAAACACTCCAAAATAAAAAAAAATTAAGATGGGTGATTATCAGGAGATATAAAAAGTTTCAAAATTCCTTGGAATCTGGCTTGCTCGTGCAGTAAACAGAAAATACACTTTGTTAACTAAGAAAAAAAATTATACTCTCCAATCCAGAGCTTAAATATTTCGAAAATGAAGGCAAACTGGAATTGTCTGATGGGAGGGTGAAGCTCAAGCTCAAACTCAAACTCAAACTCAGAAGAGTTCTTCTGTTAGAGGTATGGACATTAAACTGAGCAACGATCATTCATTATTCAGAGGGATAGGGGTAGTGCCAATAAAGAAAGCCCATGCTTAAAAGCTTCCTGACCCTCTACTGTGTGGTGACCATTTTTTCATTGGCTAACCCCCCCCCCCCTTCCCACTCCCTAACTTAGTCACACTCTATTGCTGTCTCCACAAACCTGGTAAAACGAGTTAAGTTTATCCACAGTCATTAAAGGCAAAATGAATGGGATTCCAAGTTAAGGGCTAAAATTTTAACATAAATACATGTTGCCTATTCAGTTCAATATGAGGATGTTAATTGATTAATGTTATTCAAAGGTCATATTTCTGTTTCAAAGACCCCATCTTTTCAGTACACAGTTCCCTACTATGCATTCATAAATTCACATGTCTTTCCCCTTTTTCCTTGCAGATAAACCAAAGTTGTTTTCCCTGTAGACAATACTGCCAAAAAGTAAGTTGAGAGTCCCTTACAACTTCAATCCTTAAAACTCGATTTGTGATCCCCAATTCTCAAAACATAGAAGATGGGGGTTTGAGTTGAGTTATGAAATGTTCAGGTCAAGTTTCAAGATGCTCAAAATAAGTATTAGGTGTCTATAAACAAGGAAACAAATTAATTTTTGTGCAATCAATTTTTCACATGACTTGAAGCTTCTTACCTTTTGACATATTCACAGGACAAATATCCTTAGAGCATGCATACCTAAACCCCCACTAGCTGATAGCCAGTTCCAATCTAATTTGCTGAGAATATCATCATTTTGAGTTGGGTTCTTACCTTTAAAAGATATTCATAAAAAGAATCTAAGCCAGCACCTAATCCACTCATTTTTCCTGTCCATTCTCCAGTCACCACATTAATAGCATTTCCTATAAAGCAATCACACATGAAAAAGAAGTTTGAAACCTCACCTATCATATTTTAGCAATAAGATGCTCTTTTCATCAGTTTACTGGCATTATAATCCACATGGGATGTTCAGAGAACACACGAAAAGTTTATAAACCATGAGGTGAAGTTGAGTGGATTAAAATTGTTTACAAACTGTTCAATTCATTTTTGATCACTCCTGGGAGTGAGGGGGTAAATAAGCCCTCTATTAACTCCCAGAATTGATTCACAAATAACTTCTCCTTATAATATCTGGACATTATCCAGCAAACAGGTAATGAGAATACTCCAACTTATCTGATAGAAGTTGGTAGTCTTGATCTAACACCAAATTCTCATTGCTTATTCACAAGTAAATGTGCAGCAGCTGAAGAGGAGAATTTACAATCATATCTTGGGAGTTAAATGGTTAATAACATGAATTATCCCTTTGACCCCTAAGTGACCAGCATCTAATTTCTCCTTACAATATCACCCCAGAAACACACATTAGTGTCACAAGAATAAAGGAAATGATCACCAATTAAGGAAGCTCTTGATTTTTCAACAAATTCTCCTTGTCAGCACCTAAGGAAACATATGGGGAACAGTATGGAGAAAATGCATACTGATGTTAGGGTGTAAAGAGTAAACTCACCAAGCAGCCCAGTCTCTAATGACCTGCGCTTCCAGAGAGCCTCCACTGCTTTGCGTGCAAAATTTTCAAAAACTGGATCACCCAGTAGTCTGCTAAGAATTCCAAACTCTAATATAATAGTACCAGCTCCTGCTGTACAAGTTTCATTATATAAAATTGATGGCAGACCATCAACTAAATTTACCTGTACAAAAAAAAAGGAAACATAACCAATTTTATATCAGGGCATTCTCACCTTTGGGTTTATAACAAATGTTATGGATCTAACTCCTTTTTAGCAATTTAAGTCTAAAGATCTAATTGTCAATTCTCCTATCTGGCTACTATTTATTTCCTTGTAAGTTAGTTACAAGAATTTGGTGTTCGATCAAGATAACAACTTCAATCTGATAAATTTGAGTATTCTCATTAACTGTTTGCTGAATAATGTATGGATTTTATATGGAGAAGTAACATTTTAATCACTTCTGGGAGTTCAAGGGTTAAAGCCTTCAATGTATTCTAATGAGCTTTTATCTGAGTAGTTTTTGATTATGTATTATATATTAACTAAACCAAAAGTGAGTTTATTACTGACAACAGCTAATTGGAGCAAACAGAATGAACTGTATCAAATGTTCCCTAAATTTAAGTTAACAAGTCTTTGACTCCAAGAGTGACTAGCATCTAATTTCTCCTCCCGGAAAAAAAAACCTGAATAGCACATTAAGGTTGCACAAATAAAGAAAATGATCGTTAACTACAGAAGCTCTGGATTGTTAAGCAAATTCTCCTTGTCAGCACCTTGGGAAATGTATAGAGAACAGTATGGAGAATATGCATACTGATGTTAGGGTGTAATTAGGTTTGAGTGGTATTCACATCTACTTACCCTAGGATATGGAATTTTTGTGGCCGTTTCAAATGCAGCCATCAGCCTATTTGCTATGTCATGAGCTAGAAGTAATAATTCATTATCATAGTCTAATGGTACCATATCACCAAAAGGTTGAAGAGGATCTTTTATAATCAGGTGTGCAGACAGCAATGATCCCAGAACTCTATTGAAAAAAAATATAAAAAATAAACCAAAGAAATACAAAATATTGATCCCTTTGCAAGAAGTACCACAGAGATATAGATATTTCAGCTCACCCAGAGGAGCACTGCTTTACATGTTTGTCATCTGCAAGTCCAAATTTTTTACATTGAAAACTAATGTGACCATATTCCTCCACAGAAAGAAGAACCTTCTAAAAAAGTGGCTTTGTAGCTCAGTTGATAGTTAACCCTTTAACTCCCTGATCAAATTTGTTATTCTCCTTACTATACAATTCTTATAATGTTAGTTCAGAGAATGTAGTACTGGATCAACTAATTATCCCCAAATTGATATTTTTCTTTATTCTTGTCACTCATCTTGTTGATATTGTATTGATATTGTAAGGAGAAATTCTGTCTTGGTCACTCATGGGAGTCAAAGGGTTAAGTGCCTTGGAAGGCAAGGGTTTGAGGCCTAATTTTTTTTCAGTCTCCTTTTCTGCAATTTCTAGGACTGCAGCTAAGATTGCAGCTAAAATTACTTTACTTGATACAAGATGTAGATTAAGTATATAGAAGTGATCATCAAGAAAGGCACTTTTTTGTCTTGTTCCTAAATCCTAACAAATGCATGGCAAAAGTGCATACAATGTTCATAATTTAACATTTAGATATTAGGAGTGAAAGGGTTATTAAAGATACTCAAACTTGCCTAACCCTTTCACTCCCATAAGTGACCAAGACAGAATTTCTCCTTACAATATCAATACAATATCAAGCAGGCAGGTGATGAGAATAGAGAAGAATATCAATTATGGGATTATTAGTTGATCCAATACCAAATTCTCTGATCTAACATCATAAGAATTGTATGGCAGATAGTAAGGAGAATTACTAATTAGATCTTGGGGGTGAAAAGGTTAGTTTATCATTACTCCTGAAATTACCTTATTGTGGCTTCAAAAACTTGGACTGTATTATTCTTCTCAAATGTTACAGAATCAATCACAAGCTGTACAGCTCTCTTGAATTCACTGCTGTTGCCCATTATCTGTGAAAAAAAGTTACAATTTAAAATGACTCCAAATTGTCATATATCACCTGTTCAACTACAAAGACTAGTAATTACGCAGGCTAAGCAGCCAATTAAAATTAACCCCTTTCAGCCATCAGCCAATAAAACTCAACCATGAATTCAGTGCTAGCCTATCAAAACAAAGTAAACTTGTTATGTGAGCAGGTGAAGAGTTCCACATTAAAAACAAACATATGTCAATATGATGCACATGTGCTCTGACATAAAATTTTTCATTCCTGAGTTTTCGCATTTTATTATTGACACAATTAAATGGTAATTGGACTTTATGCCTATCAATTCAGAGTTATCATACTTGCAACCTTAAATCAGCTTCCTGCTACTGACTTTGTCCATTTGAAATAATTTGCCTGACTACTCCCAAAATTATACTCTACTCAGTCCTATTACCATTCCTAGTTGCTAATTTTACAACTTACAAGTGTAGAACTTAGTAAGTATATATTTGTGTCACAACATTCTGGCACAAATCCAGTTTCATTGTCATTACTTACTGCCAATGTGCCAAGAGATTCCAACAGTCCTAGTGAATAATCTCCTAAAACATCATTGATGTTAATATTTGACCTGAACAAGGAGAGAAAATAACATTATTATAATGAAATTCAACATTTTGCTGGTAGGAAGGAATTGCTCACGTAAAATATTACACAATAGGCACAATAACTTTTGTTTCCCGATTAATAACAAAGCATCAAAGCAACATAGCACAAAGCGCTTCAGTAATAAAGCTAATGCGTAGTATATGATGAAATTTCATTGTATTCAGTGCAAATGTCTCAGGGTTTTAGTATTCCGTTAATGAATATGGCCACAGCTGTAACGAAAACCACTGAATGATCGATTAACCACCTCTGAGGTACCAAAGACAAAATTGCGAGTACAACTTATCTCTGACCTTCGATCCTTCAATAAAATGAGTTTCTTCGTTGAACACATTGTAAGGAACTCCTCTTACAAAGAAACCATGTTCATATGCATGGGTCCATTTAAAGACAGATTTCGTACAACTTGCTTAAAGGGGATAATTTGAATTTCAGGTAAGATCGGTGGTAAACGTCATACATCCTTAGTAAACACAACTGGCGTGGTAGTAACAATTAACGAGACACACTCACGGATTGTCATGATCCGGTCCTCTTCCTGTGCAATGAATCGGATCGAGTTCGTCTTTAGGAAAAGCAAAATTCATGTAATTGTCATACCCAAAGTAAAACATCTCTTTAGCTTTTTCTCTTAATTTAATTCGTTCATTCTCCGAGAAGTGCCGATATTTGCCACTAGAAACTCTACTACAGCGATTCTGTGTGCCTAAGCTTATCCTTAGTTCTGTACAGAAAACGGTAAAAGCTAAAAAACTTCCTAAAACTTCGTTCATCATAACACTTCGACAAGATCAGATAAAATGAACGTTCTACCGAAGTGTTTATACCTTAGCCATTGTCTCTCGACCAATGGGAACACAGTACGCCCAAGGTAGCGATTGGTGATCTCGTTCGCGCGGAAATACGAACCGATTGATTCGTGTTTCTTCGTCACACAATGTTAAAGAGACGGCGTGACAAATTCTGCGCGACTAAATAACTCGAAAAGCTATGTTGGAGGGAATAATCATACGGCGCAAGAAGAGAAATTTCTGGATAGGAATTTGTACACGCAGAGAAAAGGGGAATTTAAGAATTGTTAATCGTTAAAGCAATAGATTGTCGAGGTTGATTTAAGTAAAAAGCTAAAATGTTAAAATTTGGGAGACATTTTTTTTGTTCTTGACAGAAAATGTTAAAAATTGAATGCAGGCCAGGTCCCCGATGGAGATCTTACTTGAACATGACAATCTAAGGAAAAACCTGCCCTTCCACATTCTTTATTAATTCTTTAACTCCCGCGAGTGACCAGGACAGAATTTCTCCTAACAATAACAATACAACATCAAGCAGACAAGAGATGAGAATAAATAAAAATATCAATTAGGGGATTATTAGTTGATCGAATACCAGATTCTCCAAAGAATATCATAAGAATTGTATGGCTGAAAGTAAGGAGAATTATAAATGACTTATTGCGATTAAAAGGGTTGCTTGGCACAAGAGAGAAATAGCTGAAGAGATTTACAGAGTTACATGTCTCATATCAGTTTAATCTGTCTTCTGTTCACGTGCTCATGTCTCGTTAATATGATTTGATGGAGATGTTGCCACACGTGATACTTAACATATGCACATAATTATCGAACGTAACTTAATACGATTCCACGCGAGGCTGGTCAAGGTTGCAAAACTGCACAACTGTTTGAATTAACAAAATAGCAACAGCCTCATTTCATTTCTCAACGATCGCAAGAGAAATTTGGATGAGTTTGCATCAAAGTTTAGAACTAAAGTAGGAGTGTATCACAATCATGTTCGTGAGGTCTTGACTTAAGCGAGAAATCATGTTCATATGTAATGTATATCCATGATTCAGCTCGCGGAGCATAATTCCTTTTTACCGCGGACCTAACTATTGCGATAAAATCCCTCGCGTCATTGAAATAAAGTGGAGATGGTCTTACTGACAACCTGCTGTTCACGAGTTTATTCTTAGCTAAAAGTGGCCCTGTAGGCAATAAGAGGTTGACATTTCTGCAGCTTTTGCAATTATTTTTTGGCTGATGCGATCAGTCCAAAGTTAGTCACAAATTTAAATTGCCAAGTCATAACATGCAATTTGAAATCGCACATATTCATTGCTTAAATTTAGAGGACTGATCTCATGCCCAGTACTGAGATATTGTAAGTTTAACACTTTCCACAACTCGGTCTGTGGCATTTTCTACCAACTTTTCATTCTGATTAAAAAAAAAGATACCACTCTCATTTTTACATTTATTTCGTTTTATTTTATTGTTCTATCCTTTCCAAAGGCTAAAAAAAAACCTGCTACATTAAAAGTAAAAATGATAACGGAAAAAAAAACCTTTCTGAAAAAAAGTTCTGTCTGACGAGCGCTTAGGCGCGAAACTCCGAGTCACAGAGAATAGATGCATCCTCTTTAATTCTTTGACTTATGTATATAATATTATATATATATATATATATATATATATATATATATATATATATATATATATATATATATATATAGGGAGTCTGCACGTCGATTTTCGCGTGGAACAGTGCTCAATACGTTGAAGCAGAGCGGAATAAATATTTATTTTATTTATATAAATATTTATATTTATTTATAAATATTTATATATGTATGTATGTATGCATGTATGTATGTATATAGTGAGATAGGAAAAAAAAAAGAGATTTGATCTGTGATCGAGTGGTTTAAAGCCCATTAAGAACAAATAACACCACAGTTTTATTTGCTTTGACATCGAAGAATTCTACCCCTCCATCAGCCAAGACCTCCCAAACGACAATTTGGTGTTAGATCAAGATAAAAACTTCAACCTGATAGGTTAGAGCATTCTCGTTACCTTTCGAATAATAAATTTATTTTATGGAGAGAGGTTGCATATTAATCACTTCTCTTGAAACACCCACACGACACAGCAGGCATGGAAACTGGGAAACCTCTTAAACACGAAGGAACGCTATAAATGGGTTGGCTCCGCTCCTTGGTTTCCGCTCAAATGCAAATTACGGCGTGGTAATAATACGCAATAGCGGAGCGAATCATTTCGAGATTCAGTTACTGCCATAAATGAAGACAGTTTCGATTGGAGAAAGGAGATGCAAATCTCAGCAAATTCATCCATTGTGAGGTAGAAACTTGTCAGAGCTTATAAGAAATCCGCCTGCTGTTGACTCGCTTTGGACCTGCTGCAGCTCAAGCTGTTTTGAACACAGAGGTCTGTATGCCACTACGGTTGATTGATAAATGATCCAGAGGTACCTAAAATAATCTCTTTCAATGATATCCAAGAGGAGTGAAAGAATTTAGTCAGTATTTCAAGATGGAAGTCTCTGGTTTATCCACGAAATTATATCATTCATCACCAAAGTCGCATCTTCTTTGGGCTCGTTTAGAAGTTTGTGGTAAAAGCCTGGATAAATCTGCCGGAAAAAAAATTGAACAATACTGATAAAAACCTCAAAATAATAGCATTAGGTGACTCGTAACTGCACGTAAAAATAGAGAGAAAAGCAGAAGAAAAATTTCCCCGTCTTGGAGTTGGTTTTGCTTATAACAAGAGAAACCGAACCTTTCATAAGGCGAGCGTGGGAGCAGGGAGCGGGGAGTGGGGTGTGAGTTGGAGAGGGGTGGGTCTTTTCTGATTGTGCTCGAAAAATACTGGAAAGTTGCCCACTGGAATGCCAAACTGTCGTTAGAAAATTGCCAAATATCCAAAAAGTTGCTAACTAAATGTCAAAGGTTGCTACCTGAATTTCTTGATATTTTGATGTAAACGTTAATTAAAAGCTTTATTTTTCTTTATTCACAGCAATAGCTAACATGGGCTCGTTTAAGAGTCTGCTTTTATGAGTCAATAGCTCAGAAAGACAAATTTCACATCCTAAAATGATGTTTACAAGCCAAAAAACTCCTTAGCAACACCAAAAACTTACTGACTTTGCTAACTTCTCCAACATTTGTTGAGCACACAAAGAATCGGTCAATTATTATTTAGGGTGGGGCATTTGGACGCAGTTTTTGCGGGAGGAGGGCTGGGGAAAATTTAACCAAACCAATCTTAAAAAAGTTCAAATATCCGGGGGGGGGGGTGGAATGTTGAAGCTTCGAGTTAATCGACGCAAATTGCGCCGATTTTCACAATATTACAAGGTAAGTTAAGCAGCCAAAAAAAGTCACCTTAATGGTTTTATCTTGACTAGCTGCCTTCTCTTCTAGCATCACGGAACCGTCAACCATCGTTAGCTGGTCAGCATCACCGTGAAGGACTAAAAACGGCCATTCAATCTTAGCCAGGTTTTCTTTGATGTGTTCCATGGCATCGTGTATGGCCATCGCCCACCTGGCCTTCAAGCCTCCCTTCCATGCTAAAGGATCATTAGTCAAGATGGCAACCTTAAAACAGAAAAAAAAAACAAACACAAAAATGTTAGAGAAAAACAAGCAGTGTTAATCTTAAACCATGCAGTCATATTTTGAGTAGGTTACAAAAGAAAATTAGATTCATCCATTCACAAGCAGATCAAACTCTTATGGAGTTGCATGATAATTCTGTGGAAGTTCCATTCAACGAAAGGCGATACTTTGCAATTTTAAAAGTAGAAACAAATTTCTGTGGTTCGAGACAACAAAAAATTTCAGCTTGGACCAAATTTTTTGCAGTTCTCTCTTCAGGAACAAAAACATCATATTGCTGCCAAAAAAGGTGTTTTAGCATCACTCAAAGAGGGTTTCTTTGCCTTTTTGTGGCTAAAGGTACTTCCTTAAAATAGTTTACAAAGATTAATACCTGTTCAGGGTCTCGACTGAGAAGGGAGGAGTTTTCAGATCCAATCACTTGAAATGAAGGTACAATGCGTGAAACTATTCTACCTAAAAATATCTGTAAAATCAAGAAATCATGTTGTTAGAGTTAAGGTTTACCTAAAGGCTTTCATTACATGGGAATGTTGTAAAATGTTACCTTAATTACACAATCTGTACTCAATCCCATTAGCAGTCTTTTCAGTTTGAACTTATCCCAATTTCTATAGCATGAAGCCACTAGGAGTATTTCAGTCCCTCCCTGGATGGGATGTTGATCCCGTACTGGCTACCCTCCCCTCTCCCCAACATTTTGTCATGCTTCCCTGACAGTTCAGAAGTACTCATTAAAACTCCTAAGGAAGGAGGGGGGGGGGGGGAGGGGGAGAAAGGCTATGACTGACGTTTAGGCCACCATTCATGTGGTATGAAAAATGAATAAGTGGCTGACTGGAACTGGAAATGAAATAACGTCATATCTATAAGCTCTTATATATGATGCCCTCCTTGATTTACCATTCCACGTGAGGCAGTTTCAGGATTGGCCATAATGGCTGGAGCACTGAGTACAACTCCAGTGAAGAAGTGTGGCCTTTCCATGGCACAAAGGATTGCAACTGTTCCTCCCTGCACAAAAAGGTTAAGAAAAAAAAATCAATTCTAAATTAATTTAGTAACAATCTCCACTAATAACAAAATGAATGGTATGTCTAATCAGGACAGTTTCAAATTAAGAATCAAAGCCATGACAATGTGATGAACCTGTGTGAGAATAAACCATGCAAAATATAATTTGAATAAACAGTCTCACATTGCAAAATATATTTGATACCGAAGGACAAATTTTGACCAGAATCAATAATGCTTGGAGTCTCAAAACAAGGTCAGCTTCACAACTTCATAGTAAACAATTATTCATCAAAGTGGAGTTGGATAGCAGTGGATATTTACCGAGCCCTGAAGCAGCAAGGTAAATATCCACTACTTTTACCAACACTGAGGTGAATAATTGTTTTAGTATATACCACACAGATAACAAAAGATGAGTTTATTTCTTTCAGTGTACCAAAAAATGGTTGGAAATCAAACTCTTGATGCACAATTTTGCCTCATTGGTTGCTTGCAGGTGAATATTACTTGCTATTCACTTCCCAACCAGCCAATCAGCATGCAATAAAAGCACTATTCACTTGGGGTGGTATAGACCAATATATTTTTTTTCATGGCCAGAAAAAATGATGTTTTTAGAGAAGACTTCTTCTATAACTAAAAAATTCCTCATCTCCTTCCTCCTCCACCTAATCACCTCTAAACTAGACTTTCAATTAAACAGTGGTGGATGAAAACTTGCCATTGAATGACCAAACAGAAATATTGGCAGACCACCATGGTTTACAAGCTTCTCATCCATGTGCTTCAACACATCAGCAGCATAAATATCAAAGGACGAGATTTGCACTGGTTCACCTTCACTCCTTCCATGACCCACTATAAATAAAACAAAACTTTGAGTTTCTAGAATGGGGTTGCACATTTTTCTGGATTTTGTAGGTAAGAGAATTTTGGTAGGCAGGGATGTAAAAATGGGAAGATTTGCAGTTAAAAAGTTATTACTGTATTAGCAAAAGGGTCTTAGATGGGCTCTTTAATTGGCCAAAGAATAGACTATAGTGGGGTAGGGGTTCTGAGAGGCCAGTGGGACATACCCAGCAAAAAAATGACCAAAGCAAACCTTCCCTCCCCCCCTCCCAGGAACATATAAAAAAGAAGGGCAATTCATTCTTTGCAAATATATGAAAAATTTACCGTGATCGTGGGAAACAACAAGGAAGCCTTGTCTAGCTAAAACACTTCCAAATTCTTCATATCTGGAACAATGCTCACCAACTCCATGGCTCACAAATATCAACGCACTAACAAATGCAAAAAAAATCATTGACTTTTATAATTTATGACTGCTTTTAGGAATACAAAAATACAGTTGAAAAGAACCCATTTTAGTGAGTTAAACATTTCTAGGTTTACTACAAAATACACCTAGAAATGGATAACTTGCTAAAATGGGTTCTTTCAACATAGTAAGTGGTCAGATAAAAAGCAATGCACTGTGGAAGCAAGATGAGGTATTTTCATTGAGAATTTGACTGTATTTTTGTATTCCAAAAAGCAGTCGTAACTTTTCCCATGCAAACTCTCATAATTTTGCCACAACTCTTAGTTCGCATGATGATCATCTCACAGCTGGAGCTTGGGCAGCCTGTGGAGTAAACCTTTCATCGAGAAATATGCTATATCAACTGAGCTATCCAATGTTAATCGAGAGAAGCATAAATGCAAATCTCATCGTGTATGTAGACGTGATCATAACCAAGCAGAATACCAATACAAAGTTTGAATAGTTTAAGGAACAAGCTTAAGAGCAGGAATATTAGAGAATTTGTCTATGCAATTATTCTTTCATGTATACTTATGTCATCTACATTGTACTGTTAGGTAAATGCTAAAAAACTATTAAATAAAAAGAACGTTTAAGTTTAACTGTTGTGAAAGAATTCATCAAAGTATAATAAGAAAGATGAAATATCGTGCCAGTCGATATTTAACATTGTTTTTTTGTAACAAACTAATGTGTTCTAGTAAGAGTGAGGCTCATATAGCAAATTGTAGCAACTAAAAAAAATCCTGGTTCTCCAATATGTGTTGACCCTAACAAAACCATAGCAGCTCCATATAGTCAAGGTAACGAGTAGTTTTCGGACAGAATGCAGGACAACAATGTGTTGCTATGAGTTTTTGCTCTTTAATTTACAATAACACACAGGGGATCGGCACTGCAAATGATCTAATACAAATGATGAATATTGGAAATAAATTTTATTCAAGTTTGTCACGATTTGCCCGAACGCAAATATGCGTCTAGTATTAGAGTAAGTTCAGTCAAAACAGAAAATTCGCTTTACCTTCCATGGCACCCTGACATAAAAGCCTCACAAGACCGATCTTAGCCGTCATAAATCCGTCACCACCCCCAAAAAATAAAAATTAGAATAGCGAATACTTGTTGCTTTTCTACAAAAGAGGATGAGATCGATAAGAATTATGTGCATTGTGACAACTCACCGTGGATTCGAGTCTTTCAGTTTCCAAGATTTGGTAAACAATTTTAAACCCTTTGAGCTTTGAACCGAGCCTTCCTCTGAAATGACCTCACTATCCATGACTTAGACAGGAAAGATGATAACCGCTCGACGAAATCGATTTGCAGTCGACATTGAATGAGGATGGACTAAGTTCCAGTGAAAAAACTGATAATAGTTCCCAGGTTCAACATGGCGAAGGCGAAGCCACTCCTGTACTCACAGGTGGACGAGTGAGCAGCCTACGTGTAGCCGTACCCTTCCCAACAAGGTGAAACGGGGCGTGCGGGAGGGGGACGGCTACACGTACGCTAATAAGTGAGTGATTGAAGAAATGTAAAATGGTTTCCGTGTTTACATAGCCTGGTGTAAACACGCGGGAGGTGGCCCACAGAGGACACGCTATCCACTTTTCAAATTTTATCACGCAATGAAATGAAAATATTGCGCGATAAATGGGAAAATTGTTAGGTCTCACGTGATCGGCTGTCATGCACGTTGTTTCCGTGGACGCGGAGACAATGGCTGCAACAGTTGAGGAGGTCAATAGTTCGTTTTACTTTCGTGACAAGGTCACTGAGCAGAACTTTGCAATACTTTTACGACACCTAGCTATAATTATTATTAATTCTTTTTTTTTTGGGGGGGGGGGTTTCAAATCTGGTAACTTGGGGCAGGGGCAACTTTGCTTGTATTACTATGTGTTTTGATGGTAATACACTGAAAAGTTCATGAAAGTTCTTTAATTGCTTTTTGTAACCAAATGGTTGCTCCTTGAAAGTTTTCATCTTCAACAGAGCTACAAAACTCCAGCAGTGCTTGATACCTCTCTTTCATATTGAATCCAAACCAGGATTTCAATTTGTGAAGACAGATAGGACATGAAAACATTGGACGGTTGTTAGACTCCTGAAGATGGTTGCTTCCATTCATAGCACATGAAAAGAACACACAATGTTTTAGGGCAAACAAATGACATATCTCATGAGCCATGACCTATAAAAACAAGACAAAGGCATCAATTACCCTTAGCCCTATGAGATACTGCTGCCCTATAAAAATATTTACTCTATTCCTGCTTTATTGCCCTTTAACTCCTGTGAGTGAGTTAAAGAGACTTTGTCCTCACAATATCAGACAGAAAAATGATGAGAATAAAGAAAATTACAAAATAATTCAAATAGTACGCGCACTCTAATTGGCCATAAAACCATTTTACATGAACTTATGTAAATACGGTTTTCGTTCCTCTTTTATTAGTTATTTTATAAAAGAAATATAAAATGGTTTCTGTGTTTACATAGCCTGATGTAAACTCTTGGGAGGTTGGGAGAACACTTGATAAGCTGGAAACCACTCCGCTTCGCGTTGTGGTTTCCTGCGCTTATCTCGTGTTCTCCCAACCTCCTGCATGTTTACATCAGGCTATGTAAACACGGAAACCATTTTACATTTCTTCAATATCAATTAGGGAATTATTAGTTAATCCAATTCCAAATTCTCCAAACTAACATAATGAGAATTGTATGGTAGACAGTAAGGAGAATTACTAATGATACTGAGATATCTTGGGATTGAAAAACTAAATTAGTATTGTTTAATTTAACATCCCATCCTACCAAATTTCAGTTAGCAACTTCCAGTTGAAAGCAAATTTGACTTCTGTTCAGTATAGTGAAGTTAGACAATACACCTCCCATCTCCAAAGGCAACTACCTATGGCTGACAGTTCATGTGCTGTCAACTAAACATGTTTGTTTAAATAAAAAACTAGGGTGAAATGTTTTGCTTTGGAGACCCAGTATCATAAAAACCCTTCATACAACCCTCCTTGCCAACATCCCACCAGACACCCTTCTGGTTCTTGTCCCCTGCCCTTCCCTCCACCACCCCACCTCCACCATCATTACATCACTTAATGTCTTAATTCTCCTATTCTGAGATAAAAAAATAGATTAACCCTTTAACTCCCAGATCAAATTTGTAATTTTCCTTACTGTCAACCATACAATTCTTAGAATGTTAGTTCAGAGAATTTCGTGTTGGATCAACTAATTATCCCCACATTGATACTTTTCTTTATTCTCATCACTTACCTGGTTGATATTGTATTGATATTGTAAGGAGAAATTTTATCTTGGTCACTCATGGGAGTTAAAGGGTTAAGGAGGAAATCATCTCTGATCACTTTACACTCTAACATCAGTATGCATATGCTCAATGCTGTTCTCTAAACATTTCCTAAGGCGCTGACCAGGAGAATTTATTTAACAACCAATTGTTTCTTGACGATCATTTCCTTTATTCTCGTGACCTTCATATTTAATTTAGCGGTGACTTTGAAAGGAGAAATTAGATATTAGTAACTTTTAGGCGCTAAAGATCTAATATACCTTACAACTTCTCCACAACACAAGGATACTCGTGTTGGATGACAAGGCTTTCGTGCTATCTTTTTCGTGAAAGAGTGGATCGTATCTTGCAAAACTGAACACTCCGACACCGGCTGAAGGTAAGGCCTGTCCGAACACATAATTCCAGCTCTCCCTCGGGTACAAATCCATCATTGTGATCCCCACAACGCAGAAAGCGTCAGAAGGCCATTTACTTTGGAGGTATTTATAGATATCTGGAATTAATAGCTGCCTATGTCCGCCATGCCGTCGTGTCTTACACTTCAGTTCCGCTATGGAAACAGACGAAAGGACAACAACTTGAAAACCGGTGAAAAATACACTCGCAAATCGTTGTAGAAGCGATAAAAAGCTTTCTTTAGTGCCAATTTTATCCAGTTCTACTTCAGAGGTTGCCCATTTTTCTCCCAGAGGCACAAGATATATTTTTTTCTTCCTCTCTCTGACGGGCGAAATGACAGATTGAAATCTTTGCCACCAAGAATCATGCGTCTCTTTCATTTCAGAGTGCGACGACAGCCAGTCATCTTCATCTGGCTCTGGCAGAGCTGGAAACAAACTCCTGTTTTTCAGGCCCTTTGTTAAGAAGGTTTTCTCTTCCTTTGGAAGTCGCTGTAAGTTACCGAGATCACGAACCGTTGTTTTTGATGCAGTCGCCATATTGGATGTTTGGATAGTGCTTAGGTCACGCAATATTCAAATTTTAAAGGCGCCTGGGATTTGGTAAACTCTCCTTGAAATCAATTCAAACTACGCGTTTGAAACTGAGAAATTAATAAAAAATCACCTCTGATTCTAACAATAGATACAGGCAATAGCCAGCATAACATCTGCCTTGTAGGAACGTGGACCTCCTATAAACATAATTACGTGCAAAACAACCTTTAGTAACGTAAGAGATAAAAAATTCAAACATCCTTAACCAGAGCAACTCACGATTGTTAGCTTGAGTCTTACGCTGCGATATGAAAGACATAATCACATATAAAGATCTCACTTTACTACTTTTATTACTTTATTTTCAAATTTCTAGAAATTTCTTGTCAAAAATGGCCTCACTACGCTTCTACACCGTACGGTCCGACTACGGTGGCACATTTAGTATTAAAAAAAATCACTAGACTTGAAATAAGTTTTCAATCATTTTCCTAAATTATGCACTACTTAACAAATAGTCCGGAAAGTACTAGTCATCAAATCCTGTAAAATATTTGAGTGATAACTGGCTTACAATTGACTATACATAATTTATAAAACAATATCTTCAAACGCATCATTATACAGGGCTTTTCAAATAAGTTAAAGATATAAACAAACTGCTTATTCAACCATAATTTTGGTATTATTCATGTCTGAAATATTGCTATAATCTTTTAGATCCCCATAAAAATGAAACTTTAATTAAATATTAACATTCGCTTTACACTAGCTGTTCACAAATTTTTGGTACCCGGAATTCGTTGTTTTGTCACGCCACGTTCTATCCAATGCGTGACGAGACTAAATTCGCGTTCCCCAATTTGATTTTTTGGTTACTTTTTTGCTGCAATCTTATATCCCATGTTGTATTGCCACTCATACCTCTATAATATCAACACTTAGTCTCAGAGCATTTCAGATTACTGGATTTAAAACAATTTTGTTTAGATAAACTTGTGCGACAGTAAACGACCAGCAATCACCAGAGAGGACAAAATATAGGTCAAGATGACGTCATTCCGGTTTCGTCTTTCTGATTAACTTAGCTGCCAGAGACTGTAGCGCAGTTCCCGCGGGTGATTCTGGAAATGATTCGAAAATGTTCGAACCTTGTTCACAACAAACGCACAGGTTCTATGAAGAAGAGGATAAAAAAAATTTAAAAAAGTATTTCGAATGTAAGAAAAACTTGCGTGTCATGCAAATAATTTATCGACATAGTGGTTTCTGACAAGTTACAAAAACACAGTGAAACGTTAAAAACTCCCGTTTACGAGAGAGTATGAGTCTGAAAACAAATAAATCCCCACAGTTTCCTCGTTTAAAGGGCATGTAAACCCAAAAATACATGTTTTTCTTATACTATGTAAAAAGTGGCGTAGAAAACGAATTTGAAATTAGTTTTGTCCAATTCGACTTATTTTAGGAGAAAATCGGCATTATCAACTGAAATTCCATTTCCGGTAAAAACAATAGCGAGAAGTCGTGACGTAAGCGGTGGAACCAAAATATTGCGCAACACATATTCCCCAGTAGAACTGGTGTGGGAGTTCGTGTAAGTAGCGGTAGTTCGGAAGATGTTTTTTCAGAAGGTAGCGACTCGAATGCCTTAAGCTTAGTACATGACAGCGCTGGGGATAATCCAGAATCTTTAGGAGAGTCTGGGCCACGTCCTTGACAATATGAGCCGCGTAGGGTTCACCGAAGCGATCCGCACGAAGACAGTACAGAACATGTCGACAGCGATGCGACCGTCTCGGAAACTCAGACTGGTATTTAATTTACTTTGTGATTTATTTGTATTTAACATGAAAATGCAATACAGCGAGGGTACCATCTAAAGGAATGCAACAGAATTTTTTTAAACTTGAGCTTCTGAGAGTGTTTTATATAAAATTATCAAAGGTGCGAGTGTGGAACTTGTCAACCAATGCCGAAAACTCATGAAAGTGTTTGTTGTACGGAAATCGGGCAATTGTGGCAAAATGGCCTGAAACCCAGATAAGTTGTATCACTGAGCATCCAGGTTTTCATTCAATTTGCCTCGATTTCTGGGTGCTGGAGACGGCCAAGTACGCTTACAGGCAGCAGTAAAGCACAGATAATCACACCAGAAACGACTAAGCTAAATATTTTCTGTTTCATCTGTTTTGTTACATTTTGAGATCGATTTACTTGAGTTGTTTCTGCCATTGATTTAATAATACAATACTAGAGCTAGTTGTTTTTCGCTTCTTTCCTGGCAGGAAATTTCGCTAAATTGCCTACAGATAGCTTGTTCGTTGGTGTTGGGGATATCTCAGCAAACACTTTAGGGTCGCTGTGCTATCTTGTGCGGTAAACAATATCCTTCATCTCAGAAGCATTTCCATCGATAAAACAAGTTGTATCATGTGCATTTCCTTGTGTGGCCTTCATAATTGTCCAACCCTGTTTGTGTTTGCTTCGATTTGCATTATTGAAAAGATAGTTTTGCAAGCTGAAATCAGGATCTTTTAAGTTGTACTCAAAATGATGAATATTGTCCTACTGACCTTTGAATGTATTTTCACTGCTGTGAAAACCGTGACACAAATTCTTCTGCTGTTTCTCTGCAGGGTTTCTCAAAGGAAGCACTAAGTGGGGCTGGCATGGATTTTCTTATAGAACATAAGGGTTGATTATGGGATCCTGTATAGAATTCTTTGTATAGAACCGACAAAATTCCAGATCACGTTATAACACACTGATATCAACGAATTCTCTTTCTTTGATACGTGTTTCGACAGGCAAAGGTTCAGACATGTCAGTGTCTTCTACGGGCTCAGCGCTGGCTCCCAAACAACTGGCTTCCCCATAATCTTTCATTAAATGAGAAAAAAGATGTTTTTAGAGAACCAATAAAGCTATTGTTGTTTAATTAACGAAACGTTCTCATGTAAATCGATTTTGTACTTTCTCTGTTGACCTCTAACTTTTGAAGAGCTCAACTTCTTTCTCAGTTTGGTCAGCCACTTCCGAATCCTCGTCGTCTGCCGACTGTATGGGTCGTTTTTCGTCTTCCGAATAATTTGCTTCTGGTGAGGCCTGAATCGTCGGTACAGCACCAGGAATAAAAATGACTGCTACAAACAACAGAACGTTCGAACGGCTCGACGAAATCGGCTATTTTCACTTGAACAAATTTCACAAATTGTCGCTTCAAATTTGCGTCATTTGGAAATATTTGCATTGTATGCCCAGTTTTGTTTGAATCAGTACAAAACTGGACGGCACAACGCTTCACCATTACGAAAAAATTGATTATATTGAAGCAAACTGTACGTAAAAAAATCATGACGAGACCAGCAAACAACGGCTGTAGAAAAGACTCCTTCGTGCCTCACGCGATTATAAAACGAGACTTTGGAGGATCCACCCGTGACGTCACAGGAAAGATGGCGCCATTCAAGATGGCGAATGTTTCGAATTTGGAAGGGCTTTTACAAAGTGAAAATGGACTTTTGAGAATAAACGAATGGTACCTTTGGTGTACTTGATATATTTACTAAACATCTATGTGAAAAGAAAATGAACGTTTTTTGGGTTTACATGCCCTTTAAGCGTATGCGAAATAGCTTTCCAAACCCAGGCCTCTCTCTCCCCAAGAGGCAGACATGTTCGGTTCACACATAAGTAAACTTTGTGCCACTAAGTGCGCATTACGATTGAGCGTCGTAAAACCAAGACTAATTGACAACCAATCAGAGAAAGGAAAACGTCACAAGAAGCCAATGAGATCTAAATTCAAAACAAGCAAACTATATAAAGCGCGGGAAAACGCGAGTGACTGTGTCTCGATTGGTTTTAGTTTTGATCTGATTGGTTGAAAAAAGTGGCGCGAGTTATCTGGACCAGTCACGCGGCGAGGAAAAGCAAAACTAAAGCCATTCCGAATTACTTTTGACACCCAATTGAAACTTGCTCTAAAAGAAGTTCTATTTTTACAGAGTTTGAGAGAAAATGACTTTTGGGTTTTTTCATTCCACGTAGCTGGCTGCGTATAGGTTTGACTGGTCATCACAAAATCAAAACAGCATCAGTATCAGTAGAAGCCTCAGCATCATGGTCATCGCCATCGTTGGCATGCATCATGTCAACGAGACGAACAACATCAACAACACCAATGACTACAGTATTATTATTATTATTATTATTATTATCATCACCATTATCATTAACAGCAACAACAAAACGTCACTATCACAAAAAATAACTACAATAAGTTTTTTTTGTATAATACCTGATCTAACGGGATTTTTGCAAGGAGACGAAGACCATTTTCACTTGCGAGTCTTTCAGCGCCACCAGAAGAAAACAGGTTCGAACATTCCTGAACGTTTATCAACAGAATGAAGCAATTTTAACAGAGTGAGTTTATTCTTAAGTTAGTGAAAAAACAAAAACCATAACTGCTTCGTAACTCAAACTACACAGAAGATATAAATATAATTAGCACCTTGTAAAGGTTGATTGTTGGCAACTATCTCAAGGGTTGTGTTGACAAAAAAAACCCTTAGGAGGAAGCGCAAGCAGTTTGCGACATAGCTTAAATACTTAACATACCTGACAGTACGGACAAACAAAGCCACTCATATTTTCCACGATGCCTAACACTGTCAGATCCATCTTTCGGCAAAAATTCAGCTCCTTGCGGATCGTTGCCAACGCAACCTCTTGAGGCGTCGTAACCACGACAGCTCCATCTGGATTGACATTTTTCAGTGCTTTGACAACAGTAAGATGCTCATCTGATGTACCGGGTGGTGTGTCTGTTAAATAGAGAGTAATACATGGCGCTCGTAGATAGAGAATTTCTCTTCGAGTGTTCAACTCGATATCTCACGGGTGAGCTGATGAAAACCCGAAGTGAAAACAAACAAACTGCTTGAAGCGTGGGAAAATGCGATTGATCAAGACGCGATTGTTTTTAGTTTTGCATCTGATTGGTTGAGAGGATGGCCAATCACAGAGCAAAGTTAGATATAACCAAAGCAATTGCGGATTACTTCCGGTACTCAATTGAATAATAGTTTCCTCTCGCCCGGTTGTCAGCCCCAGGGTCTTCAAAGACGTCACATCCTTAACAGCAATTGAGAGTTTTTGTCTGGTTTTGAAAGTTCGTATTGAGAAACAATCAAATACCTGATAGGGTCAAATTTTGTCTTCCAATTATATGAACTTTGTAATGGGCCTTGCTAACCATAGAATCTCTTTGGCTCAGAGGTAGAGCATCAGCGCGAGGAATGTGAAGGTTTGAGGTTCGATTTCTCATGGAACTTTTTCTTTGTATCTCGCTCGAGACAAGACGAAAAACATCCCTCTCCATTTATTTACGATACCGAGCTCAAAATTACCATCTTTCATATTCTATTTACAATCAAATCGTTAGTACTATCTTTTTCCGCAGCCCCTCAATATTCAGACTAGTTAATTTCCAACAAAAAAAGACCTAAAAACTGCATACCGTAACTTACCAAATATAAGAAAGTCGAGCCGACCCCAAAATGTGTCTTTCATAAACTGCTTGATTAGACCTAGAACGTTAAAAAACATAACAAATGATGAAAGAGAGAGAAAAAAGGGTCATATATAGGTTACTGAAAGCCTTACAAGCGGGAGCCCAGATCAACAAGTACCATACCTGTTTTCCGCGGTCCGCGCCATATTATCCTAAAGTTCATTGAAAAAAAATTCGTCAATGCTTAGAAGAATGTTGCTGGACAAGTAACTAACAAATATGACCAACTTAGGTGCAGATTTTACTGCTTTGAACATTTTTATTACGTTGTTCTCTGGGGCTCAACACGTTACTATTATAAAACTGCTCTTCACACAGACGTTTAAATAGGGACTTCCCTTAGGGAATCCCCCTATTTCACCCCTAGAATACGTCGTTCAATTTTCAGAAAACAGATAGGTATGAGTTAGCGTGCTTTTAGTCACACTGTGGTGAAAGATCCAAGTAGAATCCATATCGCACTCAGTGATTTGCACCCCTGGTGAGATGATGAGCTACATCACTAATTTGGATACAAGTCCCTTCTCCCTTCTCTGGAAAAGGTTTACAGGAGACGGAAGGAGGTTACTGAAACCGAGTGGCATCTCATCCTAAAGACCTGACAATATTCCTATATGTAGTGCTAGTCTCTCCATGTTGAATATTTAACTCCCAGGATGGGGATATTAACTCTCCCTGCTTACTGCAATCCATATTCTTGTCAATTGGTGTGGAGAATTTCATATGATATCAGTATGAAAGTGCATCTGATAAGTCACCATGCTCTTATCACCAGTTTTCTAGATATTGTATGAACATTGAAAAGAGAAATTACATTTTAATCACGACTTGGAGTATAACGTCAAGGAGACTAAGTATATACTTAAGTTCTTTGCCTAAGAAGATGTACACCATCAGTGCTGACAGAGTGACATTTCTGCTCTAACATATACAATTCATAGCTATTTACAACTAATACTAGACTATGTGTACATGTACATTTTCCAGTAACTTACGCATTGTGTGCCTTTTGCAGTAAAGAACCCACTGACATAACTTTTACACCAAAATGAGGTGATCTGAAGGTGGCAAAAAGACACTCAACATAATGCCTTCAGCTTACACATCCTATAATTCATATATAAGCTGTCCCTCACCTAAACTTGAGTTATTATCTAAGATGCCCCTGGTCATCTCCGTATGACTGTACTGACTCCTACTTGAGGAACTTTGTAACAATCAAAAAGGCATCTACTCTGTTGTATTGTCACGTCTTTTCTTGAGTTGTTTGTGTTACATTTTGTTGTAGTGTGCAGTGGCAGATCCAGACCTTAAGCTAAGGGGGGGGGGGGGGTTGTTGGAAATCCCAGTATAGCAACACTAGTCACTCGCGTAGTTTTCTTTTCCTATCTTTATTCTAGTCGTCACACGCTTCGTATCGCGTCGATCTTAGCCTATATCTTTTTACAAAACCACAATCCTAAAGACCACCCTTGGTTTTGCGTTGCGAGGTTACACGGCTGACGTCACTTTTCCGACACCCTCCCCCCATTTGTCTTGGAGGGCAAATGTCTGTCGAGAAATGAACCTTATCGCTTAAATTTTATGAACGAATCTATCATCTAGAATTCTCAATCGATTTCCTAATCACACTAATCATTGATCAATCAGTAGCCATAGTGGCAGATGTTCAGTTCATAAGTAGAATGTTCAAGCATCCGATCCGCTGTTGTCATCCAATCTGTTTCGGTTTGGTTCAAAGTTCAATCCCCTTCCTCATCGTGAGCAAGATCCTCCATACGTAATCTTGCTGCGACGGCTGCATCACGGGAAGGCCTGAACGCTGGCGCTTCAATGCGCAACTCGGTCGTTGGAGGTCTGTCGCCGTCTCCCGGTCGATCACATGACAGTTCTAACGGATACAGCTGCTGTACTGCTCGCTCTAGATGTGAGGTCCCTGTGCGCAACTTTGCTCCCCGGACAACACCGTCACGCCCTTTGATTAGTTCCGTGACGATCCCGACCTTCCATTTCCCGCGATTCTTGTCGTCCGACTTGATCAGCACGACCTCGCCCACAATAGGATTTTCGGGCTTTCCAGGATTCTTTAGACGATGGCGTTCGCGCAGCCCCTTTAAGTACTCCCCCGTCCATCGCTTCCAGACGGCCTCCTTGCATCGTCTGAGATACTTTGCTCGCTTGCGTAATTCACCGTCTTCTATGCGGTGCGGTTCCAACTCGAGTAGTGCATTTGGTTGACCAAACAACAGGGAGTGTGGGGTCAAGATCGGTAGCTGCACATCGTCCTCCACGTAACTTAAAGGTCGGTTGTTGACTGCAACCTCTACGTCTAGTATAACCTCCTCTAACTCGGTCCACGTTAGGAACCCGTTTCCAATGGTCTTCTGTAGACTTCTCTTCACCAATCCAACCATTCTCTCGAACTGCCCTCCCCACCAGGGTGCTCTGCTCAGGTTGAATTGCCACTTGATTTCTTGACGGGAGAGGAATTCGTTGAGGCGTTCGTCAGTCATCACTTGTTTCAGCCACTTAGCTGCTGCCACGAAGGTACTCCCGTTGTCTGAGTAAATCTTTTCTGGCCGCCCACGTCGGGCGATAAACCGTTTCAGGCATCGAAGGAATTCTCCCGTTTCTAGGCTGGGTAGTAGCTCAAGGTAAATACCTCTGGTCAGGCTACAGGCGTAAAGCGTTATGTAAGCTTTGCCTTCATGATTCCTTCCCTTTCTATACTTCAGTGGTCCGGCGAAATCCACTCCGACTACTTGGAACGCATTTTCTCCTTCGGTACGATCCCTTGGTAGCTGTCCTGGTGGCGGAACCGCGAACGCTGTGGCGCGGAACCGCTTGCAGCCGTTACAAGCTTTAACGACTCTTTTTGCAAGGCGACGCAACCTGGGAACCCAGTACCTTTCACGAATCTTTGCCATTGTGAGGCTCACTCCCCCGTGGAGTGTCCTGATATGTGCGTCTGCCACCATCTTCTCCGCGAACGGATGAGACTCAGGCAAGTAAATGGGATAGTCTCCCTGAATCCGCCCTCGGCATTCCAGTAACCCGTCTACGTTTTCTTGTAGGTTCAGCTGAACACGATGATCTTCGAACCGCTCGTCTCTCTTGAAATTCACCTGTGTTCGCTTTAGCCACAGGTGTCGCTGCATCTCGATCTCCTCTGTCGTGAGTGGTCCCTTAGATCTTCTCGTCTTTTCGCTCCGTAGGTTATGTATGAATCGAGTCACCCACGCACAAACCCTTAGGGTTTTCCATAAGTTGAACTTGATCAGCAAGGCGTCTAGGATGTCTGTCTTAGCTTGTGCTACAGCGAATACTTCCCGTATCACTTTTGCTTCCGCCTGACTGTCTGGTGTGGCCGTTGTCTTAATATCGGCTGGCCATCGCTCTCGGTCTAGTAGCCACTCAGGCCCTCTCCACCATAGCTCTTCATTTTCCACGCTTCCGCTCCGACTGCCAAGGTCAGCTGGGTTGTCCTTTGTACCCACATGACGCCAGTTTACTTCTGGGTGTTGCTGGATTTTCTGCACTCGATTGCTTACGAACTGCTTGTAACTCCCTGCTCCCTTGATCCAATGTAACGCAACGCTGCTGTCCAACCAGCAAACCATATTTCCAACTGGGAAACCCTCTAATGCTTCCTTAACGTTCACAATGAGATTGGTCGCCATGTGACCGGAGACCAACTCGAGGCGGGGGATGGTGAGGCCTTGCTTCGCCAGTCTAGCTTTGGCTGCTATCAGCCCAACACTATCACCGGATGGTTGAGATATGACACCGTACACTGCCGCAGAAACGCCTTGTCCGCTTGCGTCGCCGAAACAATGTAGCTCAATGTTGCTGATCTCTTCAAAGTGTTGAGGTATGGCTCTGGGTACGGAAATGCTCACTGGTAGCTGTGCTTCCCATCTTGACCACTTGGTTCCCAGTTGACCAGGAAGTTGAGCATCCCATCCGACTTTCAAATCACATGCGTCTCGGTACAGTAGTTTTCCACTCAATGTCATAGGCGCTGCGAGCCCTAACGGGTCATACACTCTTGCTATCTTCGCTAGTATCCCTCTCTTTGTCACTTGGGTGCGGTCAGTTGGGAAATTTATTTCAATGGTATCTTGTCGCTTGTTCCATGGAAGCCCGAGAATAGATCCCCCTCCTTCTTGAGGTGCACCCAACTGTTCTTTCGCGAATGTAGTATCTTCGCTAAGAGACTCACCAGGGGACTCCACTGCCGGAACATTTGAATGCCACTTGTGCAGCTTGAATGAGGCTTGGTTAAAGACATGGGTAACGCCTGCTTTGACTTCAAGGGCAGCTTTTACGGTGGGTCCCCCGCTGATAAGGTCATCGACGTATAGACTCTTCTCTATTTCCCTCACCAGGTCCGGATTCTCGGTACGACAGGCTTCCAGGTGTTGTTTGATAACTCCCCCAAGAAGAAAGGGCGATGGGGCCAAACCAAACAGAGCTCTCGTGAATCTCAGTATTTCCACTCGCCTAGATTGCAAGTCCGTGATCCAGTGGAATCTCATGGCATCCCTGTCTTCTTCCCGTATTCGTACTTGTAAGAACGCTTGCTTGATATCACCTGTTAACGCGACTGGGTGGAAACGTGCACGGACAAGAACAGCCCAAAGCTTGTTCTGCAACGGAGGTCCCGCGTGAAGGCACTCGTTGAGAGAAGGAGCCTTCTCTGAAGCTCGGGCAGAGGCGTCGTACACGATTCGAAGTTTGGTACTCTCTGCAGCTTCTCTCACCACTGCTTTATGTGGAATATAGAACTCCCTTCCCACTGGTGGGCCTGACACTCGCTCCACTATTCCTTCGCTAAGCTGGTCTTTAATTATGGCGTCATACTTCTGGAGTATTCCGTTCTTCTCCAGTTTCCGAATGGTACTTTCCAATCGCTTCAAGCTTCCCGCTCTGTGGTTGGGCAGTGGAGGGTGGTTTCCCCTCCAGGGTAGCCCCGTCTCGTACCATCCCTCTGGCCCTCGTGTTAATTGTTCCTTGAATTCTTCATAAACATCTGCTTGATCTCCGCCTGGTGTGTCACGCAATCCTAGAACATCTAATTTGCATAGTTGTTCGTAATCTGCCGCTGTCGTCTGGGTCAAGAACATATTAGAGAGGTCAACTTCTTTACCTGGTGACATAATTGTCCATCCGAACTTTGTTAGCTCTGCAACAGGTTCGCCGGGACGTCCGATCTTTGGTATGGTTTCTGTCTTTATTTTTGCGTACTCGCTCGCACCCAGGATAATGTGGACTGGTAGCTCAGGCTTCTCGTCTCTGTCGTCCATGTATACCCCATCCAAGTAGGGATATTTCTCCAGTATCCCAGCATATCCTGGGTTGTCAAGTGATAGCAATGTACTACGGTCCACTCTGGTGACTTCCGTTTCCAATCGAAATTTCCTATCAAGGCTGCCAATCGTCACGCTATGAACTCCGATGACCTTGTTTGTTGACCCAAGCATCATCTCTATGCGCTTGAATTCTTCTCGTAGCGGTTTGTTTCCCAGGTGTTCAAGGATAGCTGACGACGCGTATGAGCTGCCTGCCCCAGTGTCTAGGAGTGCGCGGCATTTGATTCCATTTACTTCTACGACAACAACGGGATACACGACTCTCTCTGTTCCTTTGTTTTGTGCCGTCATAAATCTTCCCCTCGTTGTGTGACCGCTTGGTGGGTGATCACATATTGACGTGTGATGTCGGCGTTGACAGTTATGACACCCGCGGCTTCTACAGCTGTCTGCTCTGTGTTTGTCACTTGTACAATTAAAACACAACTGTTTTTGGCTCAGAATTCGTTTGCGGTCTCCGACCGCGACAACTTTGGTGCAATTAGCGGATGTGTGGTTCGTGTCATCGCAATAGACGCATCCGCGCATCTGTCCTCCATTTGCTTGTTGTTGGACCTGATAAGACCTTCCGCGTGGCGGCGGAACGCGGGCATTCCAGTCGTTGCGATCATTCTTCCTCTTGGACACACTCGCACCATCGCTTTCTTCTCCTTCTGAATTTATGTCTCTCCAACCTTTAATTGCCTGAATCAGTTTAGCGAAATCCCAGTCTCGCCAATCTTCGTGTCCCCGGACTAAGTCTCCCTTTATTCCTTTCAGTTTGTCTAACACCGCCCTCACATTTCCGGAGACTTCACGTAACTTCCCGAGCGTCTCTAAGCTTTGTACATTGAACAGAAGCCTTTTGTAAAACTCATTAATTTCTTTTGGACTGGCGCTTGTGATGGTAGGCAAACCCATGATGTTGTTTACATATGCATTTACAATTTCTGACGTTTTCCCGTACTCCGATTTTAGGATGGCCTTCGCCCTTTCGTACCCCTCAAGATTGAACGGGAGTCCATCTATGTCCGCTCGTACCTTTGTAACAAGGAGTTCCTTTAGATAAGCGAACTTTGTCACTGCTGACAGATCCGTCGCGTCTATTTCCGCGGAAAATTTGTTCCAAAAAGAGAGCCATTGTTCGAAGGACCCATCAAACTTCGTTATTGATAGCTTTGGCAACTTTGCGTGCATTCCGGAATCGCCTGATAACCCTTTCCCTTTTTTGCTACCTAATTCTTCTGATTTTTTTTCGTAATCAAGCTTCATTTCCCATTGTGCTTTTTCAAACGCGAGTTGCTCCTCTCTCTCCTTCGCGATTGTCGCTTTCTCGCTTTCTTTTTCGGCCATTTGCGATTTTTTCTTCACCTCCCCCAAACACTTCCCAAGGTATTCGATCTCCGCGTCTACACCCTCAATAACTTTGTCTATTTCATTGCTCCATGCACATACCTCGTCCATTTGCTCACCCTTTGCAATCTTCTTCTCTTCGATCTTTAATTTGATCTCGTCCGCTTCTTTTGCTAAACACACCAACCCGTCACGGTGTCTCCCAATAGTTGTCGCGTTTGCCTTGTCCACAATGCCCTTTCCCTTTTCTTGCTTGTACGCCAAAAGCTTGAGTTTTGCGTCCAAATTCTTCTGAAGTGCCTCCAGTTCCATGTCTCGATCTCAGTCCCGTCGGAGGTGCCAGTTAGTGTTGGAAATCCCAGTATAGCAACACTAGTCACTCGCGTAGTTTTCTTTTCCTATCTTTATTCTAGTCGTCACACGCTTCGTATCGCGTCGATCTTAGCCTATATCTTTTTACAAAACCACAATCCTAAAGACCACCCTTGGTTTTGCGTTGCGAGGTTACACGGCTGACGTCACTATTCCGACAGGGTGCTGGCTTTTCTTCCTTCTGCAATTCTCTTTTTTTTACCCAAAATAAAGGGGGCCCCCCCAGCTCCTCCCCTAGATCCACCACTGTTGTGTTCTACAGTATAACCATGTTTTCTTGGTTAGTGCTGTAAACTGCAGAACATTGTTTTCATCCACTTGGATTTATGGCACACATGCCTTGTCTGGAAAAAAAAAAATACCAACCTCAAACTATGTTAGAAGTATGTATTCATTCTTACTTCAAAGGAGTCCATCCATATGGTGAGTTAATGACTTGTTGTCCTTCAACTGCCATTAGCTTTGGTACACTTGGACCACAAATGTCCAAGTCCACTAACCCCACCTAAACCAAAGTTCAAATTAGTCCCAATATACCAAATGTAGTTTAAATAAAGTGAATTCCGGTCAAACATATTTTTAACTACTTTACAATTTGTAGTTCATTTCGTTAGAGAAAAATTATGATTTTGATTGTTTTAAAACCAAAGAAATACAAATCAACCTACCGTAGTTATTCAGTTATAAGGCACACCGTTTTTTTCAAGAAATTCCTAATTTCTATTAAAAATTACCGGCAAAGTTTGGGTGCGTCTTATAGGCGAATATTTTCCCGAAACAATCTTTTTTATCACAGTTACTGGTACGATTTCAAACAAATAAAAGGATACACAGTGTTGCGTGTGCGATAATTCTGCTTTTGTTAATTAACAGTAAACTATAATCAATACGCGACTTTTTCGCTTTTTTGTAAGTTTATGAAAGAATTTACAATAAACTTGACTGATCTTTACTCCCCAAACAACAGTGCGCCTTATAACCAAGTATTTTAGCGATGTTTTCAGTTTGAAAACATTCAATAATGAAGTTGCCGAATTGGGGGTGCGTCTTATAGCCGAGTGCGCCTTATAACCGAATAACTACGGTAGTCTGAAATCATTTTAACCCTCTAACCCATAGGAGTGACTGGAATCTAATATTGATCTCCTTACAATATCACTCCTGAATCACACATCGAGATCACAAGCAGAAAAAGAAATGATCACCAACCAAAGAAGAACTTGATTGTTAAACAAATTCTCCTTATCAGCACCTTAGGGAATGTATAGAGAACAGTATGGAGAATATGCATATTGATGTTGGGGTGTAAAGGGTTAACCTGAATTCCACTTTGACCAGCAACATGTTTATTGTAATTCACCTAAGAATTTATTTGGCCACTGTATTTGTGATAAATGGTGGAGTGTATGTAGTTTGAACTCTTCAGAAAAGTGGCTTATTTCAAGTACAAAACTGAGAGGTTGAGTTGTATAATGTTTCCCACAACATCGACATTAAAGTGCCACTAACCCTGTCAATTTTGTTTTTACATTTAAATAAATATCCTTCTTTTACTGATCAGAGAAAGAATTACTGGAATTAATTAAAGCCTTTCAATTCTACAATGAGTTCAAGCAAAACAGACTGTATATCCCTCAGTCAGGATATAAAAATTTACATGACTACAAATTACCTGGTTTTTCATTAACCCTTTACATCCTAACATCATTATACATAATCTCCATACTGTTCTCCATACATTTCTTAGGGTGCTGACAAGGAGATTTTGCTCAACAATCAAGAGCTTCTGTACTTGTTGATCACTTCCTTTATTCTCATGACCTTAATGTTTGATTCAGGGATGATATTATAAGGGGAAATTAGATGCTTGTCACTCTTAAGGGTTAAAGGTTATAATAAGTAGTTTTGACATTTATAATACTTCTGTCCTTGTACACAGTAACACACATAAAAAATATTTTCAGTGTACACCGGCTCTACCCGTACTAGATGTAGTACCTCATGTCTTATAATGTTACCTTTTGGCCCATGTTAGCAAGAGCCATGCTAAGATTAGAAGCCACACTTGATTTACCAACTCCTACAAAAATCCAGATTAAAAATAAAAAAAACCTTTATTGATTAATTACGTGGTTTGTAATTTTATTTTGATTCATAATCATGCTGCAGAATTCCGATGGGGTTGGAATATATAACCCTGTTTGTTGGAAGCTAGTTTCAAAATATTATGCCAGGTATCCACCTGCAATATCTCCCGATTTAATGATCAAGCTCCTTGGATTTTTTTTAGACAGTTCGAGAAAGATATCCAAGCTTGTAAGTTGTAAGGAATTTTCAGCCCTTCCAACTCCTTCAGTCTTGGCTATATCTTTTTCCCATAACTTAACCCTTTAACTCTCAAGATCTGATTAGTAATTCTCCCCTCTAACAGCCACACATATCCTTGTAAATTAGTTGTGAGAATTTGCTGCTAGATAAGACAACAACTTCTACCTGATAAGTTTGAATGTTCTCATTAGCTGTTTGTGGAATAATGTGTTCATCACTTCTGGGAGTTAAAGGGTTAACCACACCAGACAATGGGCAGCTTTAGTGATGAGTTAACCTTTTAACTCCCATGAGTGACTAAGACAGAATTTCTCCTTACAATGTCAATACAATATCAACCAGGCAAGTGATGAGAATAAAGAAACATATCAATTTGGGGATAATTAGTTGATCCAATACTAAATTCTTTGAACTAACATTATAAGAATTGTATGGTTGACAGTAAGGAGAATTACAAATTTGGTCTGGGAGTGAAAGGGTTAAGATGGTTCACTGCAACAATTATGAACATGTACTCTTTCATTTTTAAGTTGGTCATTTAATGAGTCATAAAAAAAGGAGTAAAAATTTAAAACAAGAGTGAAACTGTATGACAAGACAGGTGCATGAAGGAAGGAGTCAATCCTAGATTCAAAAATGATGAACTAGGAAACTAACTTCAATTTGATTGATTCCAATAGTATATGGCAGTACCCTGTGCAATTTATTGCAGTTTAAGATGATTCCCCATTTAAGTGAATTCAACTAACTTAATTTGTGTTTCCTCTCTTAAGAATTATGATAATGTATCCAGAACAAATGAAAATCAAATCACACTAGATTAAAATCATTATGATCCAAAATTAATTTAAGACTACAACACATTATTACCGCCTTTTCCTGATATAATAAGAATCTTATGTTTGACTGCATTCATTCGCAAATCAATCATCTCTTGATCTGGGTCCAAAACACCTGTTGATCATTAATGTAAAAAATTAGTTTTACGACTTTTAAACATTTCTAATGACCAAATTTTTCCTTTCTTCACAGTCATATACTGTACTTCAATTTTTTTCATAGCCAAAAACTGATGTTTGATTAGATTTAGAACAATCAAAAGAGGACTAATTTCAATTTGCCCCCCATGATTTTAATCTATAATTTCTCTATCATATTTCACTGTTGAGACACCAGCTAGTAAAGAACTTTCCTCAATCTGAAATATTTTCACGTAGGGGAATTCAATCTCTCCAAAGAAATTATGATGTATGTCAGAGAATAATAATTATATCAAAAAAAAAAAAAACAGACCTAGTTAGCTGTACAGTGTTCTTATATTTTTGTATAGTTTGTAAAATGTAAACTTGAACCAAGTTAATGGTGTGTGTGTTATTTTAAAAATCCAACATTTGAAAACAATCTACCTTGTTGACTGCAGAGATACTGTCCTGGGCATCCTTGACATACAGCAGCTTTACCTGCCAGGGACTGATAAAAGAATATTATGGTAATCTCATTGACTAGACTATACCTGAAGCCACTCTTTAGGCGCAGCTTGTGTAATGAAAAGTTATCTGGCACCATCATTGTATTTTCTTCATCACACTTTCCAGAAATTATTATAAAGGTTCTTCCTGAAAATCTACACAGTATCAATCACTCAATACTCATCCGAAAAATATCTTTCGCATGGGTACCCTGGGTGTGGCACAGTGTGACCTCCATCCCCCTTCTTTGAAAAGGCCTATTTACACCCCAGTAGCTTCTACGCCCCTGAGAAGCATAAGCAAAGTCTATACCATTATTGAGGGTCCACTTATGATAATGGTAAGGTCAGTATTATGTTTCTGTCGAGCGATTAGAAGGACGTAAGAAGATAAATCATCACGTAGACCCAGACCATCACCTCCAAATTATGGTAGGTTGCTACAAATTTAGATACCCAAGTTGCTAGAATAACTCACCGTCTGTGAAGGACATCCAATCGCAGTTGCTTTATCACCATCCGCCTCCATGGTTGAGTTAAGTTTAAAACAAAATGATACTTTCTTCTGATGAAACCATTTTAAAACTCGACCAATCTTAACTCAATTCAACGACCTTCAAATAAACGCGCTTTCCGCACAAACCTCATGCGCCATGTTGAACGCGCAGCTTCAAAGGACTGGTATGAATGATACTAGTTTTGCTCCCAGGCTATTCTCGTTCTTGAATGCAAGTCGGAAAACAACATGGAGGATCTATCACTCACATTCTCAAAATATGATAAACTGACTGGTAGATTTCAGTAACTGCACATTTGAATAAATCGCTATGGTTTACCAGAGAGTGAGACCATACATAAACGTTCTTGGAATGTTTACCCGTGGTTTTGTCATTGGTGTACCTGTGGTTATCACATTCGTGGACTATGTTGGAAGCGTCAAAGGTGTAACTGGCATCTCTATGCAAGTGAGTTTCAAGAGTACTTTCCGTTACATTTAATTTCTTATGCGCATATCTCAAAATTTAAGCTCTGAGAATTTGTTGTTGTATTCTGAGATTGAAATTTTTTGTGTTATCACTTTTTGTTTGAAAATGTGTTGATATTGTGGAGAAAAATTACTCATTGGTCACGCATGAAGGAGTTATAGGGTTAAGATTTGGTGTACAGATTCTCTTACAATATGCCATATAAACGGAATATAAATATTCTATATTATCAGTAGTTCATTAATTTTGTTAATTAGTAGTTATTCACTTTTTTTCTGCCCAGCCGACGTTAAATCCCAATCCACGTAAAAGTAGTGATGTAGTGCTTGTCAACAGCTGGGCTGTCCGGCGATTTGAAGGAATTAACAGAGGAGACATTGTTACTTTGACGTAAGTGAAAAGTTCTACAGTTCAGTGTAAACAAAGACTGGTATGAACATTTTAGGCTTCTTATGTGAAAGCCTCACATTTGGGTGAAATTTTAATTACTATTATTTTTACTGACAAGGCCAGGAAGACTAATTTACTTTTGGATAAAAGAATAATGATTATGCTCACAAATTTTAATAACTGTTATTTTTACTGACAATGCCAGGAAGACTGATTTACTTTTGGATAAAAGAATAATGATTATGCTCACAATATTTGAAAGAAGTCAGTACCATATTTCCTTGAATAAGCACCTGGGCTCTTATTAAAAATTTTGGCTCAAATGGGGGGAGGAATAAAATGGCAGGAGGGTGCTATTAAGGCTATATTAAGTGGAAATACAAACAGGTTTTCTTTGTGATGATTTTAGATATATGAAATTCATATATTTGCACTGTGGTGAAGAAACAAAATTTAGAGATCCTCACAGCTAAGAACACTCTTATTTTCGTTTCTTTACCGCAGTGCAAATATATGAATTTCATATATCTAAAATCATCATTCATCACTTGGCTGGTTTATTTGGACCCAACACATTGACTAGTTGGCTTGTTAGCTCAGTTGGTAGAGCGCTGCACCGGTATCGCAGAGGTCATGGGTTCAAATCCCGTACAGGTTTTCTTTGTATCCTAAAAACTATTTAAGGAAGTGAGGGGGAGCCAGAAGGGGGGTGGGCACTATTTGAGGGGAGGGGGTCTTGTTTAATTTGATGGCCGATAGGGTAGGTGCTATTTCAGGGGAGGGGAGGGTGCTTATTGGAGTGTGGGTGCTTATTCAAGGGAATATGGTGAGTTGGTTTAAAATTGACCTAGCAGGAGGCATTCCAATTGGCTATTTACAAAACACAGCTACAACATGATTGTAATTGCTATAATTTCCCTTATTATTTTATATAAACCTAGTGATCCCACAGATCCTGATGCTGCCTTAATAAAGAGAGTTATAGCTCTAGAAGGCGACCGTGTAAGGTGAGTTATGATATGATTTTAAATAGATACTACTGTTTCTGTATTCACTCTCCTGCAAAAATGTTGACACTTAGGAACTGCTTACAATAAAGGATAAGACCCTATGACCTAGTGGGTCAGATGTACTTGATAACCATCACTATTAAAAACTAGATCAATGGATAATGCAATTCAAGAGTTTCATGGGCCTAGCCATCATGGGTTATGAGCCATTATACCACACTCCACAAATATGGTAAGTGTATGCATCAGCGCAAAATTAGAACGGAGCTAAAAAATGTATTTATTTATCTTTACTTTGGTTTTATTTTAATAAAACAATTATTCCACTTGTGCTTGTTGTATATGAGATGATGTCAACTCAGCCCTACAGGCCTGGTTGGCTATCAATTATCTCTTATCCTATGTGTGCTTATGGAATAACTGTCTATTAGTTCTCCAGAAAGTTGTACAGGATATATATCTGATATCCTAGCTTGATCATTTCTTTGCCCCCCCCCCCCCCCCCCCAGGGAAAATATGAGGCCATGAAAAACTTGAGCTGGTGAGAGGTCTATAGGGGGACTGGCACTGATAATTATTAGTGCCAGACCCCCTGGCAAATTTCCCCAGCTTTTCTCAAATCTTCCAGCTGTGGAGAATCGTGCATACTGCAGGCTTGATATTGAGGGCCTGCTTTCACTGATATCCTAATTATCTGGTTTGTGATTTGACTGGCATCTTTAAATTTTGCCAACTTACATGTACACTACCATTTACCTTAATGGGCTGTGACCTGCCATTGTGTAAGGATGTTCATTGTTGAACAATAATTCCTGTTTCTCTGTTTTGTAGAAGCATTAACCACAAAAAGAAGATTGTGAAAATTCCAAAAGGACATTGCTGGGTGGAGGGTGACAATCACTCTCATAGTCATGACAGCAATTCTTTTGGACCGGTGAGTTCTGTTTTCTGTAGTTTTTGTTGTTGTTTGTACTATTTTTGCTATACACAGATCCTTCAAGTATCCAGACGGACTTTCATAGAGTTATTGACTTACTTCATGACTTGGAGCCCTCGGTGTTTATACAGTGTGCTACTGTGAGGATTTCATTGTTTCACTGTGACGTTTTGAAGCGCTGAAGGTCGCATTTTTGTAAATCTTGAAAGATTTTGTAAGTGGCTCTTCCCTTCGAAAACCCCAGCAGAAGTCGTTATAAGAGTCGCGTCTTTCTATACTCAACTTGTTTTGCTTTTCATTCAATAAGCCTTTTTAAATTTGATCCGTGTTATATTTTATTGAGCTCTTTGAGACGGGAATTCTTGGAAGTTCGTGTTTTTCCTCATTTCGTTTTTAATTTGTTTGCCTTTTCTGGACTTCTCTTTTGGTAACTTGTGTTGTAATTTTCGTCAGGTGGCTGTTGGATTAATCCAAGGAAAAGCAACGCGCATTGTGTGGCCTCCCAAAAGATGGCAAAGGTTGGAGAAGATCACGTGCGATGAAAGACTCGAGCTCGAAGGGAAATTTTCAATTTCGGAAGAAGAAAAGACCGGCGAACATTCGATCAAGCCACAAGTTGATAAAGAGAACGGAATTAGTACGGCGTGTAGATCTTACAGCTTAGTGGACGATTCTGGTTCTGTTACTGAATTCTCATGTGACTTGAGCAGTTGACCCATAATGGAAACTTAGGCGAGATTGATTTTAGCATTTAGAAAATAAGAAGGACTCGAATTTCTTCAAGTTCTTATTGGTGTTTCTCATTCGTTTTTCAACTCCTGGCCCCGGTTTTTCGAAGGTTGGATAGCGTTACCCACTGGATAAAACTCTATCCGGTGGATAACGCTATAAGTTTTGCTATCACTTATCTGCCGGATAGCGATTTATCCGTTGGATATCGTTATCCGCCCTATATACAACTGGACCCTGATGTCTTGAGAGAGACCCTTTTTTTTATCGAGTTAATCCTTTTGTTTCACGGCACTGTACTCTCGACTGTCCTGCTGACAGTTTTACCCCGTGTGAACGTAGAGTTCAGGCAACACAATTTTTCAAAAACAAAAGGAAAAAATGTGTGTTCGCCAACGAACAATCTGGTCTCTTATTTAGGGTCATATATATTATGCTCGGGAATTCGAACATTATGCTGTGAGGGTCACCCCGGAAAGCAGCTGTATGTCAAAATTGTGCTCAGGATTTTGCTCTATGCTCTATGTAATAACTCAATTTAAGAAAGCTTAAGAGCCCTTCAACTCCCGTCCTCCCTCCCTGCCACCGACAGGTTCAACTTACTAAGGATAAACAGGATATTTTATTGGACCAAATTCTCATGCTTCTCATATCAATATATTGTTGAGTACGCGAGTTAGAAACCAGGCCTTAAATGCAGGAACCTACCCCCAAAAAATTACTAAATAAGTACCAGAAACGGCACTTGAGACGTTTTTTTCTGAAAACAATCCTGAAACTTCATTATAAAAGTTCTACAACACAGTTGAACGCAAAAGTGTGGCGAATTTCTGACATAAATTAAGGAACGTATTGAAGAAAAAAACCATTGTCATTCAGAATAAAAATCTAAGGTGCTAAATTGGTAAAAACTGCACAGGCGACTTTTCTCAGAAGACGCGAAAACTTATGGGCTCAAGACTTCATTTATTTGTTAAATTTTTTTGCGTGACGGAACAGCGACCATTTAGAAGCGACAACGTGAAAATGCTGACGTAGCACTCGGCCGGGTGCATGACGCAGCACTGACAACGTGGATATGGTCACGCAAACCGTGCCATATCAGGCAACAAATCAATTTGTCACGCATGATCGCTGCGCATAATAAATATAACCGCATTTTAGTTCCAACAGTGGCGTTTTCGTCTGGACAACAGAAGGCAACACCCCTAATGATGGATTCCGTCCTCCAGTATGTGCATAACATCGACGTTTACACATGGTTGGCGTTAATCTTTGGTTTTTTAGTGCTCATCTATTGGCAAGGTTTGCGCCGATATAACTCGATTCTTGGCGGTTCTCCACTCCCGGGTCCAAAACCGTGGCCCTGGATCGGTAATCTCCTCGATATTTTCAAATATGGCGGCATTCACAAGATGTTCCTTAACTACTTCTACAAGTACGGACGAGTATACAAGTCGTGCTTTGGTCGCTCACCGATTATTGTCGTCACCGATCCCGAAATTGTCAAGCAAATTTTGGTCAAGGATTTCCATAAGTTCCCAAATCGACCTGCTTTCATCAAACCCAGACCACCTCTGAACTCGGGATTGTTCATCGCTGAAGGAGAGACGTGGAAGCGTATAAGAACTACTCTAACTCCCACCTTTACCGCCAACAAACTGAAGCAGATTGTGCCGATAATAGAAAATGCCTCGGAGAAGCTTCATGCTAAAATGGAAAAGTTCTCCGAAACGGGTAAGCAACCGTGAAACCTTAAACTTTATTCATTCTTTGTATCAATTACGTAACTAGGAATATTCGTGGCTTAATATTTGGTATTAAAAAAATATGTTTTATTTTTGCAAGATAAAATTGTGTGCTGTCAAAAATTTGTTACCATCGCTAAATTTATCGGAAACATTTTGCTCGTTACGCCGGATTTAAAGTTACTTTTGTTGTTTTTAAATCAATTCTAGCATACCTTACAAGGTTTTATTTATTTAAGAAGAGCTATCAAAAAGCTGAAACTGCAACAATACACTATAAAATTAGAGAAATAATCTTTCAATCGAGGGTCGGCTTTATTAACGTCGGTATAAAACACAATTCAATATGTCAGGCTGCAATTCCCTACTAAGCCTTTTTGTGAAAAAATCTGCATTTCGCAGTTGTCTTTTTCAAGCATCTTTTGTTTAGACGGACTACAATAACAGTTGTCCAAGCGAACGAATTCTGAATAATTTACCCGGCATGTCACGCCTTTTTGTGAAAAAATTTGCATTTCGCAGTTATCTTTTTCAAACATCTTTTGTTTAGACGGATTACAGTAACAATTGTCCAAGCGAACAGATACTGAATAATTTACCCGGCATGTCACGCTTCTGTAATGTTTCTTACGGCAACTGCCTATTGCATCTTAATATCCACCTGTAGGTTCTTCGCCGCCTTTTTCTCCGATTCGTGATTGACATTAAGCACTAAGATTTCAATGATGTGTTGTTTTACCAAAATATCACCAGTTTTGATTAACCCTGACAAAAATTGGGAATTAATTTTGCGAATGTCACGCAACCTTTTTTTATAAAAATGCAGTGAACATGCTTTTACATCTAATGTACACTCTTTTTTTTAGTTAGAAACTTTTTATGAGGACGTTCAGGCTGAGATTAAACGAAACTTTAAGAACATACTTAGGCTGAATGTCAATAAAGAAGGCCGTTATATTCAACCTAGGCCCCAAACTAAGACGTGCAAATCCCTACTTACTCGAGTATTCTTAACCCAGAATTTCGAATATGCACGTACTCAGTCTCACCAGTAACTCTGGTGAAAATTCAACCCCATTATAGTCAATCCAGCGGTGAACATGCGACTCAATCAAGCGGCACATTAACCTATTGCCTGTCCTATCGCTAGGAAGTAGACCCCCCCCGCGGGGGAATCGGTTAGCACAGTTTTCAGTGGGAGGGGGAGGGGGAGGGGGAGGGGAGATCAGTCGTCGCCAACAGAGTATAAAAGGGGGTATTATATAAATCCCCCAACCCCTATTTCTTCCCCCTCCCCCCCCGATAATCAGTGACCGGTAACTTATTTCCATTTTTGTTTTTCGCTAGGTGAGTCAGTAGATGTCAACCGTCTCTTCAGTCTCTTCGCTTTAGAAGTGATCATGAAAGCAGCATTTGGCTTTGACACCGATGTACAAATGAAACCAGACCCAGAATTTGTTGAAAAAGCCAAAAACGTCTTTAAAACACCCATTTACATTCGAGTGTTCTCCGTGTTTCCATTCTGGACCTACTTCAGCCGCTTCTTCAGCATACTACAGAACGCAGATTATTTCGCCGCCTTGGCAAAAAGCATGCTCGATCAACGAAGCCAGCAGGGTTCAACGGGAGTAAGAGACTTGGTACAGCTTATGCTGGAAGCCCATCAGACCACAGTCGATGGAGTCAGCAAGTTGAGTGATGATGAAATCATGGCTCAGTCCATTACGTTCTTGTTGGCCGGCTTCGAGACTACAGGGAGCACTTTGACAAACGCGGCATACCTCCTTGCAGCCAATCCAAAGGTTCAGAATAAGCTCATTGAGGAGATCGACAAAGCTGAAGAAACCCGTGGAAGCACTCCCCTTTATGATCATGTGCAAAAACTCGGATACTTGGATCAAGTCATCTCTGAGGTCCTTCGCCTTTGTTCCCCAGCTTTTAATCTAATCCGTCGCTGTGACGAAGACGCGGAGTACAAAGGTATCCGCATCCCCAAGGGAGTTGAAGTCAACGTTCCGTCTTATGTGCTGCATCGGGACCCGGAGGTATGGGAGAGTCCCCTGGAGTTCAACCCGGAGAATTTCTCCCCTGAAGCAAAGGAGAAGCGGAACCCGTATTCCTTCCTCCCGTTTGGAACAGGTCCACGCCAATGTATGGGAATGCGTCTTGCTCTATTGGAGATCAAACTCGCTTTGCTAAAAATCCTGCAACGATTCAAGTTTGAACGCGCCCCAGAAACCGTGGCCACACTGGAACACCGAGCTGTGATTCTCATGGCACCCAAAGATATGATATATCTCAAGATAAAGGCACGTTAAGTTTTTACATAAAAGAAACGTTTTTCACAAACTATATCTGCTTGTAAATGTGTTGCATTATTATCTTACAGACAAGCTTCTTTGAGGATCTATACTCAGATATACACCTTATTCTATGGTTTAACATGTGATAAAATCGAATATTTTGCGAGTCACTCGGTATTATTCCGTGCCCTATATTTACTTCGGGGTCGTCCGATTTTAATTTGTTAATCACTCATACGATTATAGACCGAATGGGACTCCAATCGGTCCCATTACCATTGTGGTGTAATGATGATGTTCAGTATTCATGTACAAAGGCAAGAAATGGTCCGTCAAAAGGGATCAGCTCTGGTTTTTAAACATGAAACATGCAATAAAGTTTAACATTTATAAGCTTACTGGCCCATTAATACTACAGATCACTCCAATTCCAATTAAGGCGACGAGGAGAATTATTATTAGGGACCTTAAGTAAACCACAAAGGTGGCGGCAACGACAACGTGACTTAACGAAAGATATAATGGGCAGAACAATGGTTCAGCACGTGCGTTTTAAAACTGTATACATCTCGTTGTCGTCCTCTGCGAAACATCTACGTGAAATCACCAAAATTTGCGAGGTCTGCAAACGGAAACCGCGACGGCAAATTATTTTAATTTCCATTTTGAACTTAAAGTTGTCAAATGTATACGTGAGAGAGAGAGAGAGTATACCATAAGTGCTTAGGGAGGGGTGGGAGGCAGACTGTTGTTACTAAGGGAGGGGTTTAGGACGGACTAATAGAACGCAGGCAGTTTTGGGCGTTTGTTGTGTTAGTAAATGCTGCTGATTAATGGAGTTTTCACTGGATCATACAAATTATTGTGAGCGGTTTTTCGACTGATTATTTTTATGTCAAATTTTTGCGCTGGGCCTCGGCGCTTCTTAACTTTTTTATCAGGCGAATACGAAACTGGCACCTAAACACTGGACTATAATTGTTATTGAAAACAGTCACCAATTCCTGTTTTTGATCCTCTACTGTTGAGTCATGCGAGTGTCTTTTGAGTCGATTTGTGCCAATGCTAAATGCTACTCACAGGTTATCACGAATCATCCATCAATTGCTTCACGTTTCCCTTTGTGTAAACAGTAGATCATGAAATTTAGCAGGAGCCCATTACTGGACTCCTGAATTTAGTTATCTTCTTTACGTCATTGATCTTATCAAACGACAAAGATCACGGAATTTCCGGTCCTTCCCAGCCCCAAGCACTACTGGTCTGCGCCCCCCCCCCCCCCACCCCATAAAATGGTCCAAAAATTGATCCAAAAAAAAGGTCCAAGGAAATGGTCCCAAAAATAGCTCGAAATATAGTCCAAGAGTCCAATGGTCCAGTCCATTATTTACTCTAGTCATTTACAAGAGCCCTAATGGTTTGAGAGAAAATGAAAACACTGATACAAACTAAACGATGGGGAACTCGTCTGAGCATCAGTAAGGCACGATTTCGTATCGATTCACGCAACTGTGCCCAAAAATTTTATCAAGCTTAATGTTTCGATGGTGTATCGAACGAAGAAATATTTTGAGAGAACATATTAATTTTGAATTTATGTAGAGCATCCATTTATAATTTCCGGCGCTTTAAAACTAAAAATGGAAACAAAAAGAGGACCGGCTCATTCTCGCTTCTGATATACTGATTATTAACGTTCAAGTTTTGCTAAGCGACACGAACTAGCTTCTAATAAAATTCTGTTAACTTTATGGCTTATTACTTTTATGAATTGGTGGAGAAATTGGTAGATGACTTTGTTTACATGAGCTCCTACCGTTGCGCGAAATTAGAAAGACATCATCACAATAGCAGAAATTAAGCTAGCCAAAACTACAGTTAGGCACGATTTAAATTATTTATACATCTGTGTGCCTACCAGTCATCGAGAGTAGGTAATCAAATGGTGAGACAAACATTGAGAAATTTGTTATGATAATAAGCGGTTACAGATTTTTAGATTCTGATCACTAGAAAATCGATTAACTTCACCAATGTCCATTGAATGGCCAAGACAGGTCATAGAGATTGTTAACCGCGTCATTATGGGAGGTCTAAACATGAATAGCTTACCAGTATGGGGCGAAATCTACAATAGACTAAAAACATTATTATGAGTCACGAGGATAAGTAATCTTAGTTGATATTCTCTTGGTTTCAGCTATTGTACAACAATGTACGCGATGTTAACTAATAGGAAGTGTAGTAAAAACAATCATGGAAATAACACCACATTATGAACTGGCGATGATAATTTTTAGAAAATTCATTTGACGGGTGTTTTCAGTGAAAAGGATTATCCCAGCTGTATAAATCGCTCAGGGAGTTGACTCTCTCAATTGTGTTTTAATAAGTTTCCATAACAATTTAACAGGTTTGCTTAAAATGCATCATTTTGCAAATCCAATCTCATCATATGCGGTTCAGTCCTGGTTTCTGTTGAATAACTATCATCAAGCCGAAGCCGAGATTCAACTCCTCGAGGAGGATCTGGATCTTCTAAAGGTTAGGATGGAAGGAAAGAAAAAAAGTTCCATGTTTGGGTATTTATTTATTTATTTATTTTCATATTTAGAAGAGCTTTAATCGGTGAATATGCGAAATAGCTTGCCAGAGAAAAAGCCTGTTTTAGGCGATATTATTTAGGAGCTGGGGTGGAAGCGAAATCATTCGACCTTCGAGATGCGTGATTTCTGACTTTTTTAAGCTCTCTTTTTCACGATTTATCAACAACATAATTTCGATTTTCAAAATATTCTGACTCTTTATCTCGTAATCATTCATGATTCCATGTTTTGAACATAAGAATTCATGATTCCCTCTGATTTAACAGCTATCTGTGATCGATGATTCCACCTCAATCCCCGATTGAGGGAACTAAATAGCAATTTCTTTTTTCCACATGTACATGTTGCGTCATTAAAATTTCTTTTATTAACAAGAACGTTTGAAATTGCTGTAGAATTTTAATGCTAGGTAAAAAATGCAAAAAACTGTAAATATGTTATCACCCACTGGAAAATCTTGTATCTTAACTCCATGAATAATCATATGGAAAAAGGAAAAAAAGTTTTTTTCCTAGAAGAATATGATCGACGATGGAAAGATATTGTTAATTCATTTTTTCAAAACAGATCAGAATATCAGTTTTGACATTTTTCAATCAAAGTGATATCGAAATGCATTAATTGGTGTGCCAAAAACAGTGTTTGCAGTTAAAGCATTTCGATATCACTTTGATTGAAAAATGTCAAAACAGATCGAGGATGTCAGTTTTCTCACCATCAACACAGCGACTACACCATGTGATGGTGTAGTCGCTGATCCTTAGACCAGCTTTGTATTTGCTGATCTATTTGACATTCTTGTATTTTTGGTGGTGACGGCCGCCCATACGCCTTCTACGCTATCTACTATTTTAGTATATACCAATATGTATCATCTGGATAAAGGGGGTTAGTTTCTAAAGAAACTATGGTGCTGCGTCGGTGGGGGGTGTCACAAGACAATTTCGTTTTATCAGCTGGGTTGATAATGTCGATTGGCCACCGTAAAGAGTTTCGAAAGCTGACGGTTCGAGGGTTAGCTCTTCGTCGGGGAGAGGGGTTTTTCGAGCAAGGATTTTTTGATTGGCATAATTTACAGTGTAATGCATTGTTTTTCAGTCACAGAAATTAGAGACTGAGGCAGTATAATGATCCGGAGGCTGTTAGCCAGATTTAGAGGAGTGATTTTTGGTTTATTTTTTGGCTTTGGACTCGCTGTGCTTTTTGTGACATGGAGAGATGATGCTTTCTACATCAAAGAAAAGCTGATTATCGAGGACTACGGTGAGTTATTTGTTTGCCGGATGTATCATAACGTTCGCATTGAACAAACAAAAAAACAAACAACATAACTCAAAGAAACAGTAAAATTTGGCAAATAAACAAATATCACAAATATTAGTCGAGGTAAATGTTTTGCTTGCTTCTCGTCATAACATGGTATGTCGTTACTCAAAAGAAGAAGAAAGTCTGGAGCCCTTTCAGTATCAATTTTTCATTAAGCTTTCATCCATTTGTATTCCAGGCTTATCTTGAATTACACTGAGCTGTACGCTTACTTTTTTAAAATTCACTTTCTGGTTGAGTATTTCACCCTCCCAGAGTAAAATTTGCGGTGACATTTTGATCTTGACGGATCGTCCTACCACACGACACTTTTATCAGGATCATGACCACATCTTTCAACAGAAGAGGTTTTCTCTTCACCTTGTCTACATTCTTGTCTTCCATTCAAATCAAGGAGGAGATAGCGGGGTTGATTCTGCACCGTTGCTGACACAAGCTGAAAACAGCGAACCAAAGGATCTACTTCGCACTGGACCAAGAGAAAACGAAAGAACAACTACAGATGATGGTACATATACTTAAAGTTTGGATGATATAGCAGTGCTACTTTTTTACAAATAGGAAAAACTATGCTTGTTTTCTCAAATTATGTCAGACTTTATGCCAGCGCAAGCTATGAAAACCTTCATTATTGTACAGAATGTTCCACAGTCTTGACCAATGTTCAACAACCAACAACTTAACAACTAACCTTACTCTACCGATGAGAGATGTTTCCATCGCTTTGCGCTTTGTAAAGTACTCTCTGATCATGTCTTTGAACCCTTAGAAATAATGTATTGCTGTGAGATTTGATGTAATTTTCGTTCAATGTGGTGTCCTTCGCAACCTTAAGAATAAAACCCAGCTTTTTTCTCTTTTGTTGACGTTTTTTTGTTCATCGGTCTTTCTCAGATGGCACAGATTCACAGAACGACTTGTACAAAGCTTATGATCACGTACACAGTATCTTGTTTTTTATTGGATATCCGCGTAGTCGTCACAGTCTTCTTGGCTCCTTATTAGATGCACATCCACACATGGTGGTTTCCGATGAGGCAATGGCTTTTCCAAGATGGATAGGAGGTCTCCAAACTTGGCTAAATGGTTCGATATACGCTTTTTATGATACGTTATTTGGAGCTTCGCAGAGAGCAGTTGCGCACGGTAGACGCTCGCGTGTATTTGAAGGAAGAGTAGTGAATGTGACTTCTCCATATTCGTACTATGTACCAAATCAATGGCAGGGCCAGTATGATCAGTATATCAAGGTCAGCTAAATGGAATTTTTTTTTTCTGTTCATTTGTTTGTTGCTTCGTTTTAAGAAATTGAATGCGCAAAGACGGTAACTTAATGGTTAGTATATCTGCCCCGTATCGCAGACATACAGGGGGTCTTTTTTTGTAAGGCTTTTTTCAACCAATGGTTGGGTGTAGTTAAGCGAAACCAAATTTACTGTTGACCACCAGTTGTTAGGGACTGGCGCCTCAGTTTGTTTCAACAGCATAATTTGATATACCGATAGAGAAAAGTAGTTCAGTCTGTAATTGCCCTGACAGTAATCGTATTACGAACCATCCCTAAAATTTTGATTCAGGTGATCGGAGACAAGTCAGGTGCCTTTACAGCGGGAGCAATGAGGAAAGACAAAGCCGTGGATGCAGTTCGACTCCTAGAGAAAGCCGCCGGCGCAAAGGTGAAGTTTGTTCATGTTGTGCGAAATCCATTCGACAATATTGCAACCATGGTTCTGCAAGATGCTAGAGTCAAAAAAAGGGAAGTGGGAAAACACGAAACGAAGGTATGTGCGATGTATTTCATAACTAAACGCGATATGTCAAGATACGAAGCTTCAGGGGTCGGCCACTATCTTTCGCTGTATCCCGATTAAATTTTCCGGGATATAGCATTCTGACGATCTCCCCTCCCCTCCCTGGCAGTCAGTTTTCCATGTTCCCCCTTCCCTCCCCCCTTATACTCTGTCAGAGATGGCAAATCCCCATTTCCGTTCCCCCTGAAAACTTCTATCGCTCCCGCCTCCTGCCCACGTGATAAAAATAATGAGCTCATTATGTGAAAAAGAGTATTTGGGACAAAAGTTGCTAAATTTGCCACGTAATGACTTCTTGGTTTTGCATTTCCTGTGATTTGATTGGTTACTTTACACAAGCCTCTAAATCTAATTGGTTGTTTTGATTAATTGTTGCTTTTTTCATTGGCTGGGAAAAAGATGAGATAGCATCAGAGTAATATGATTTACGAATAAATCGCACCGGCGAGAGCCAATCAGATCTCAAGGATCAACAGTGGTTTTTTTAAATGGATGTAATAAACATGGGAAACGGTCCTTAAGTAGCTATAACCCTATTATAAACATGAACTGATGGTTTACACGCGGTATCTCTATCTGTTATCCACAGGTTAAAGCTTCTTATATATTGGACGAGAGTATAAGTCGTTATTTCGGCTGGGCAGGAGGTTGTAACAAGGCCAGGGAAGCGTTTCCAGGCAGTGTTATCGACATTCCAAGTCTAGAAATTGTCAAGAACCCTGCTGACACTCTGAGAAAAATCTGCAAATTCCTGAGCATCTCTTGCTCAGAGCGTTATATACAGGACTGCGCAGCCACTGTAGATCCAGTTCCATCAATGACACGTGACTTAATAGAGTGGACAACTGAACAAAAGAACCGCGTTTGCGAAGAAATGAAAAAATACTCCTTTTTTGACGGCTACTCATACGATCAATAGGACATAATCATAAAGAATTATTGTATATTAATCTATTATCTTTATCAGAATCATCATGCATTATCATATCGTTACCATTATAACGAAAACTTATGAGATTGTAAAAGATTGTTTTTCATTTTAAATTCCTCTTCTCCAATTCCCAGTTCCTGATTCCATTCGCAGCCCTGTCCGAAATTGTATATTTTTGACAGCGAGGTCACGCAACTTCCCCCAACCCTTAAAAAAAATTGGAATTTTCCGAGACTGTTCCCAGGTAGATTTTAATGGCATCCCTCTGTAACATTTGCATATCAATACAATTTTGCATCCCATGCCAATTATATGAAAATCGTCCGACAGAAAAGCGAGAAAATTGGTTTTTGAGCGTTCTGAACTGATAATCAGTCGCTATTTAAGAGAGCTGCATCCAGCCAGTTTGAGCGAGGAAATAGAAGTCCTACGGCCGTGACGTGTATTTTGTGACGGAAATTGTCACAAATTCGTAACGCTTTCGTCACGACAATTACCAATCACAAACTCCTTAATATGTTTCAAGTTAACAAGGCTCTTAGAATTGACGAACAGTTTCATATATATAATATTGACAAACAGTTTGTAACATGAAAACAGGGTATATTCGATCTAAGATTTGCTTGAAAGGCAGAGGTCAAAACTAAAAATCAAATCCACTGCGAAGTTTGAAGGCCCAGAATGTGAAATCCGAAGTTCTAAGCAAATCAATGCCGAAAAAATGTTTCAACTGAGAAAACATTTCACACGACGTGGCCTCAGACATGGGAAATTTCTGCTAAAAATATCACTACCTCTCCTGATGTGCCAAATTATTTGCGACTCCACGAAGGTCATGGGGGAAATGGAGTCAGTCATCTGAGACGGTAGAGCAGATTAAGGGCCTGTTTACATGGAGGTGGGGGACCCCAGGTAGGCGAGGTAACCCGCTTAGCCGTGGTCGAAAAATAAAGCGCGTTTACATGCAATCTTACAACCCCGAGGTGCTGGGGTGAGGTTTCTCAAGGTTGTTGTTGCGCTTGCAATTAAGGAGTTTGAGCAGAGGCGTCTCAAGCTCACATCTCGAAAAAGAAGAAAGATAAATTCTCGGACACATATGTATTTATTTATGAAAGCGTCACGCGTTGTGTTACGCGGTGTTTGGTTTCGCGAGAAACCGTTGACTTAATACGTTATACGGAATAGTTTGGGAAACCAAATATGGTCGATTTACAACGCTAAATATTCCGAAATGTGAACATTTTGCACTCCTTGTGTGTCCGTTGCGGTTTCTGGTGATTTCTGCCATGAGACGGCTAGGAAATGTACAAAGTTTTAAAACATAAATGTTTCGTTTTTGTGCTTTTTGCCATGAACGCGACCCCGGCTGGGCGGGTTACCCCACCTTGAGACGTTTTCATTGCAAATTGTCACCCCGGCTGACAGGGTTACCCTACCTGGCACCTATCATGTAAATGTGATCAAAATAAAATAAGAAATTATATGGACAGGCGGGTTACCTCACCTACCTGGGGTCCCCCACCTCCATGTAAACAGGCCCTAACTTCACTATAATCAAGAAGCTGATATGTGAAGCTTAGAGGATGCTTTTGCCATGATAGTTATTTGTAAGAAAATCCATCGCACGTTGCAGATAACGAGACTTTTTCTTTTTTTTCAACGAAAGCGAAAACCCTCTCACTTTTACCGCGACTCTCGACCAAGAGACATACTTTTGTAATTTGGTAGAGAATTAAAAACATGGATGACTGTTTACAAGAGCATAGGGTTAAATGTAGACTGGACCATTGGACCCTGTGTTAGACGAAGTTCATATTCCGGGATACGAAATAATTCGCCGAGATAGGCTTACGAAAGGCGGCGGGGGGGTATGTTTCTACGTTAAAAATTCAATCAACTTTACAGTACGATCTGATCTACATATGGATGCATTAGAGAACCTTTGCTTGGAAATCCATAAGCCAAAAACAAGACCCTTTGTGATTGTTACGTGGTATAGACCACCTGACTCTCCTATTGGCATTTTTTCACCTTTTGAATCCCTAATTGGGAAATTGGATAGTGAAAATGTAGAATTTTTTGTACTGGGAGACATGAACTGTGACATGGTTACTGCACGATATGACAATGATACATCCAAATTAAAGAATATTGCTGATGTCTACGGACTCGAGCAACTCATCGCTGAACCGACGAGGATAACACCCACCTCGTCAACTTTAATTGATTTAATTTACACCAACTGCTCGGATAAGATCGCCTGTTCGGGAGTTTGTCATGTTGGGATAAGTGATCATAGCATGGTGTATGTTTATAGAAAACTTTCTCTGAACGGGATGTCGAATGGACATAATTCAATAACATACAGAAATTTCCGAAAATTCGATTGCCAAAATTTTCGAGATGATATTCAGTCTCAATGTTGGAATAATGTATATGAGTCTTCCGACCCAAACGAGATGTGGCAGCAATGGCTATCGCTGACAAACATGCCCCACTGAAAACGATGCGCGTTCGTTCACGAAGTTCTCCGTGGATTACCGCTGGGTTGAAAGACTTGATGCATAATAGAGATATATTAAAAATCAAAGTAATCAAAACAAATGATCCCAACAATTGGGCAGTGTTTAAGAAACAAAGAAATTTAGTCAATAAGCAAGTACGCTTAGCAAAGCAAGTTTATTACCAAAATATTTTTAACAAGCACACTAGCGACTCCCGAAAGACCTGGCAGACTATAAACGAGCTAACTTCACGTAAATCTGGGAAAATGTCAGTGACATCACTAAAAGTGAATGGATTAACGATAACTAATCCACTGGAGCTATCAAACGAATTCAACAACCATTTTGCTAATATTGGTCCAAAACTTGCCAGTGAGATAGATTTTGATAGTAGTAGCTATAAACGATATCTTGCCGGTACAGATAAACGGTTTGAGCTCCAACCTACTAATCCAAATAAAGTATTTTCACTTTTAAATAAACTAGACAAGTCAAAAGCAACGGGCCTTGACACAATATCTGCTAGGTTTATCAGGGAATGCGCTGACCTTATTTGTGTGCCGATATGTGATATTTTCAATCAATCTATTAGCCAAGGGAAGTTCCCAGATGATTGGAAATATGCAAGGGTTACACCTCTCTTTAAACAGGGTAACCGCGATGATGTCAACAATTACCGCCCAATATCGGTGATTCCAATAGTGGCGAAAGTGTTTGAAAGGATAGTTTACGATCAATTGTATGCCTATCTGGAAGAACATGATATTCTATATCAAAATCAATCAGGGTTTCGTGCTACTCATTCAACTGTAACAGCATTGTTGGAAGCGACAGATTCTTGAGCATATAATATTGACAACGGGAAAATCAATGGAGTCATTTTTCTAGATTTGAAAAAAGCTTTTGACACTGTTGATCATCAGATCCTCCTATCGAAATTAAACTATTATGGCATACATGGCAAATCTTTCAAATGGTTTCAGTCATACTTGGAAAACCGCACACAGAAATGTTCTGTGAACGGGTCGCTGTCCAGCAGCTGCTCATTAACTTGCGGCGTCCCCCAGGGGACCATCCTCGGTCCACTATTGTTTTTATTGTATATCAACGATCTTCCAAATTGTTTATCAAATTGTGAGCCGAGGATGTATGCTGACGACACACACCTTACATATGCGGGCGGTGATCTTGAGAGTATACAGCTTTGTCTGAATGAGGACTTAACAAACGTTTTCAACTGGCTACAAGCGAATAAACTCACACTGAATATGACAAAAACCGAATTCATGCTAATAGGGTCAAGGCAGAGACTGGGTACTCTCACAGCTTCACCAACAATTAGAATGAACAGCACTCAGGTGAGCCAGGTTACTTCTACAAAATCGCTTGGTGTGATTATAGACGATAGGCTCGATTGGCATAGTCACATCGAAAAATTAACAAAAAAGATTGCCTCTGGTATCGGGTGCCTAAAGCGAGTCAGGCATCTGATCCCAGCATCGACCTTACATCTGCTTTACCAAGCTTTAGTAAAACCTCACTTTGATTACTGTGACATTGTCTGGGGTAGCTGTGGGATAACGCTACGAGATAAGCTGCAGAAATTACAGATTAGAGCAGCCCGTGTTTTGACATTTTCCAGCTATGATGCCGATGCAACTAAGCTACTTGAATTTTTAAGTTGGAAAAATTTGACAAGCCAGCAGGAAATTCATAGAGTTACCATGGTTTTCAAATGTCTGCACGGGCTAGCTCCTGAATATCTTAATTCTAAGTTTAAATGGCGTAACTCTGCTTATGACCTCAGGGACTCTGAAAATAAACTCAATGTTCCTCTACCTCGCACTAACTATTATCGAAAAAGCTTTAGCTATAGTGGAGCCACATTATGGAATAGTCTTCCATGTGATATAAGGAACACAGAGTCTCTGGGGTTATTTAAACGCAAGATTAATGCCACTCTATAACGCACGGCATTCACGGAAAACAGCTTTTAAATATTAGTTAGTGTTTTAATTTTTAAATAGTTTTAATTAATGTAATTGCTGATGAATTGTTTCGTGCTTAAATAAAGATTATACTATACTACTACCCTTGAACCACCGGACTATTTTTTGGGACCATTTTTTTAGATCCTGTTTTGGGCCTTTTTTTCTTTTGGACCATTTTATCGGGGGGGGCTCGACCATTAGTGCTTAGGGAGGGGTGGGAGGCAGACTGTTGTTACTGAGGGAGGGGTCTGGGACGGACTAATAGAACGCAGGTAGTTTTGGGCGTTTGTTGTGTTAGTAAATGCTGCTGATTAATGGAGTTTTCACTGGATCATACAAATTATTATGAGCAGTCGACTGATTATTTTTATGTCAAGTTTTTGCGCTGGGCCTCAGCGCTTCTTTATTTTTTTGTCAGGCGAATGCGAAACTGGCACCTAAACACTGGACTATAATTGTTATTGAAAACAGTCACAAATTCCTGTTTGTGATCCTCTGCTGTTGAGTCACGCGTGTGTCTTTTAAGTCGACTTGTGCCAGTGCTAAATGATACTCACGGGTTATCACGAATCATCCATCAGCTGCTTAACGTTTCCCTTTGTGTAAACAGTAGATCATGAAATTTAGCAGGAGCCCATTACTGGACTCCTGAATTTAGTTATCTTCTTTACGTCATTGACCTTATCAAACGACAAAGATCACGGAATTTCCGGTCCTTCCCTGCCCCAAGCACTAATGGTCTGCCTCCCCCCCGATAAAATGGTCCAAAAATTGATCCAAAAAAAGGTCCAAGAAAATGGTCCAAAAAATAGCTCGAAATATAGTCCAAGGGTCCAATGGTCCAGTCCATTATCTACTCTAGTCATTTACAAGAGCCCTAATGGTTTGAGAGAAAATGAAAACACTGATATAAACTAAACGATGGGGAACTCGTATGATCAACAGTAAGGCGCGATTTCGTATCGATTCACGCAACTGTGCCCGAAAAACTTATCAAGCTTAATATTTCAATGGTGTATCGAATGAAGAAATATTTTGAGAGAACATATCAATTTTGAATTTATGTAGAGCATACATTTAAAATTTCCGGCGCTTTAAAACTCAAAATGGAAACAGAAAGAGGACCGGTTCATTCTCGCCGCTGATATACTGATTATTAACGTGGTATTTTTGCTAAGCGACACGAACTAGCTTCTAATAAAATTCGGTAAACTTTATGGCTTATTACTTTTATGAATTGGTGGAAAAATTGGTAGATGACGTTGTGTACATGAGCTCCCACTGTTGCACGAAATTAGAAAGACATCATCACAATAGCAGAAATTAAGTTAGCCAAAACTACAGCTAGGCATGATTTAATTTATTTATACATTTATTTATTTATACGCGATGTTAAGTAATAGGAAGTGCGGTAAAAACAATTATAGAAATAACACGACATTTTGGACTGGCGATGATAATTTTTAGAAAATTCATTTGACGGGTATTTTCAGTGAAAAGGGTTATCCCAGCAGTATAAATCGCTCAGGGAGTTGACTCTCTCAATTGTGTTTTAATAAGTTTCCATAACAATTTAACAGGTTTGCTTAAAATGCATCATTTTGCAAATCCAATCTCATCATATACGGTTCAGTCCTTATAAAATCTTGTATCTTAAGTGCATGAATAATCATATGGAAAAAGGAAAAAAAGCTTTTTTCCTGGAAGAATGTGATCGACGATAGAAATATATTGTTAAATCATCTTTTCAAAACAGATCAGAACATCAGTTTTGACATTTTTCAATCAAAGTGATATCGAAATGCATTAATTGGTGTGCCAAAAATAGTGTTTGCAATTAAATCATTTCGATAATCACTTTGATTGAAAAATGTGAAAACAGATCGAGGATGTCAGTTTTCTCACCATCAACACAGCGACTACACTATGTGATGGTGTAGTCGCTGATCCTTAGACCAGCTTTGTATTTGCTGATCTATTTGACATTCTCGAATTTTTGGTGGTGACGGCCGCCCATACGCCTTCTACGCTATCCACTATTTTAGTATATACCCATATGTATCATCTGGATAGAAAGGGTTAGTTTCTAAGGAAACTATGGTGCTGCGTCAGTGGGGGGTGGTTTTATCAGCTAAGTTGATCATGTCGATTGGCCACCGTAAAGAGTTTCGAAAGCTGACGGTTCGAGGGTTAGCCCTTCGTCGGGGATTGGGGTTTTTTCGAGCAAGGATTTTTTGATTGGCATAATTTACAGTGTAATGCATTGTTTTTCGGTCACAGAAATTAGAGACTGAGGCAGTATAATGATCCGAAGGCTGTTAGCCAGATTTAGAAGAGTGATTTTTGGTTTATTTTTTGGCTTTGGACTCGCTGTGCTTTTTGTGACATGGAGAGATGATACTTTCTATATCAAAGAAAAGCTGATTATCGAGGACTATGGTGAGTTATTTGTTTGCCGGCTGTATCATAACGTTCGCATTGAACAAACAAAAAAACAAACAACATAACTCAAAGAAACAGAAAACTTTGGCAAATATCACAAATATTAGTCGAGGTTAATGTTTTGCTTGCAGACGTAAATATTCTCGTCATAACATGGTATTTAGTCACTCAAAAGAAGAAGAACGTCTGGAGCTCTATCAATTTTTCATTAAGCTTTCATCCATTTGTTTTTCTGTATTTCATTTTTAGCAGTCTGGTCTTGAATTACACTGAGCTGTATGCTTACTTTTTTAAAATTCACTTTCTGGTTGAGTATTTCACCCTCCCAGAGTAAAATTTGCGGTGACATTTTGATCTTGACGGATCGTCCTACCACACGACACTTTTATCAGGATCATGACCACATCTTTCAACAGAAGAGGTTTTCTTTTCACCTTGTCTACATTTTTGTCTTCCATTCAAATCAAGGAGGAGATAGCGGGGTTGATTCTGCACCGTTGCTGACACAAGCCGAAAACAGCGAACCAAAGGATCTACTTCGCACTGGACCAAGAGAAAACGAAACGACAATTATAGATGATGGTACATATACTTAAAGTTTGGATGATATAGCAGTGCTACTTTTTTACAAATAGGAAAAACTATGCTTGTTTTCTCAAATTATGTCAGACTTTATGCCAGCGCAAGCTATGAAAACCTTCAATATTGTACAGAATGTCCCACGGTCATGACAAATGTTCAACAACCAACAACTTAACAACTAACCTTACTCTACCAATGAGAGATGTTTCCATCGCTTCGCGCCTCGTAAAGTATTATGTGATCATGTCTTTGAACCCTTAAAAATAATGTATTGCTGTGAGATTTGATGTAATTTTCGTTCAATGTGGTGTCCTTCGCAACCTTAAGTATCAAACCCAGCTTTTTGCTCTTTTGGTGACGTTTTTTTTGTTCATCGGTCTTTCTCAGATGGCACAGATTCACAGAACGACTTGTACAAAGCTTATGATCACGTACACAGTATCTTGTTTTTTATTGGATATCTGCGTAGTCGTCACAGTCTTCTTGGCTCCTTATTAGATGCACATCCACACATGGTGGTTTCTGATGAGGCAATGGCTTTTCCAAGATGGTTAGGAGATCTCCAAACGTGGCTAAATGGTTCGATATACGCTTTTTATGATACGTTATTTGGAGCTTCGCAGAGCGCAGTTGCCCACGGTAGACGCTCGCGTGTATTTGAAGGAAGAGTAGTGAATGTGACTTCTCCATATTCGTACTATGTACCAAATCAATGGCAGGGCCAGTATGATCAGTATATCAAGGTCAGCTAAATGGAATTTTTTTTTTATGTTCATTTGTTTGTTGGTTCGTTTTAAGAAATTGAATGCGCAAAGACGGTAACTTTATGGTTAGTACATCTGCCCCGTATCGGAGACATACAGGGGGTCTTTTTTTGTAAGGCTTTTTTCAACCAATGGTTGGGTGTAGTTAAGCGAAACCAAATTTACTGTTGACCACCAGTTGTTAGGGACTGGCCCCTCAGTTTGTTTCAACAGCATAATTTGATATACCGATAGTGAAAAGTAGTTCAGTCTGTAATTGCCCTGACAGTAATCGTATTACGAACCATCCCTAAAATTTTGATTCAGGTGATCGGAGACAAGTCAGGTGCCTTTACAGCGAGAACAATGAGGAAAGACAAAGCCGTGGATGCAATTCGCCTCCTAGAGAAAGCCGCCGGCGCAAAGGTGAAGTTTGTTCATGTTGTGCGAAATCCATTCGACAATATTGCAACCATGGTTCTGCAAGATGCTAGAGTCAAAAAAAGGGAAGTGGGAAAACACGAAACGAAGGTATGTGCGATGTAATGCGTAACTAAACGCTATATGTCAAGATACGAAGCTTCAGGGGTCGGCCACTATCTCTTGCTGTATCCCGATTAAATTTTCCAGGATATAGCATTCTGACGATCTTCCCTCCCCTCCCTGGCAGTCAGTTTTCCATGTTCCCCCTTCCCTCCCCCTTTATACTCTGTCAGAGATGACAAATCCCCATTTCCGTTCCCTCTGAAAACTTCTATCGCTCCCGCCTTCTGCCCACGTGATAAAAATAATGAGCTCATTATGTGAAAAAGAGTATTTGGGACAAAAGTTGCTAAATTTGCCAGGTAATGACTTCTTGGTTTTGCATCTTCCTGTGATTTGATTGGTTACTTTACACAAGCCTCTAAATCTAATTGGTTGTTTTGATTAAGTGTTGCTTTTTCATTGGCTGAGAAAAAGATGAGATAGCATTAGAGTAATATGATTTACGAATAAATCGCACCGGCGAGAGCCAATCAGATCTCAAGGATCAACAGTGGTTTTTTAAATGGATGTAACAAACATGGGAAACGGTCCTTAAGTAGCTATAACCCTATTATAACCATGAACTGATGGTTTACACGCTGTATCTCCATCTGTTATCCACAGGTTAAAGCTTCTTATATATTGGACGAGAGTATAAGTCGTTATTTCGGCTGGGCAGCAGGTTGTAACAAGGCCAGGCAAGCGTTTCCCGGCAGTGTTATCGACATTCCAAGTCTAGAAATTGTCAAGAACCCTGCCGACACCCTGAGAAAAATCTGCAAATTCCTGCGCATCTCTTGCTCAGAGCGTTATATACAGGACTGCGCAGCCACTGTAGATCCAGTCCCATCAATGACACGTGACTTTATAGAGTGGACCACTGAACAAAAGAACCGCGTTTACGAAGAAATGAAAAAATACTCCTTTTTTGACAGCTACTCATACGATCAATAGGACATAATCATAAAGAATTATTGTATATTAAGCTATTATCTTTATCAGAATTATGATGTATTATCATATCGTTACCATTATAACGAAAACTTATGAGATTGTAAAAGATTGTTTTTCACTTTAAATTCCTCTTCTCCGATTCCCAATTCCTGATTCCATTCGCAGCCCTGCCCGAAATTGTATGTTTTTGACAGCGAGGTCACGCAATTTCCCCAACCCATAAAAAATTGGGAAATTTCCGAGACTGTTCCCAGGTAGATTTTAATGGCATCCCTATGTAACATTTGCATATCAATACAGATTTGCATCCCATGCTAATTATGTGAAAATCGTCCGACAGAAAAGCGAGAAAATTGGTTTTTGAGCGTTCTGAATATAATCAGTCGCTATTTAAGAGAGCTGCATCTAGCCAGTTTGAGCGAGGAAATAGAAGTCCTACAGCCGTGACGTGTATTTTGTGACGGAAGTTGTCACAAATTCGTAACGCTTTTGTCACGACAATTACCAATCACAAACTCCGTAATATGTTTCAAGTTAACAAGGCTCTTAGAATTGACGAACAGTTTCAAATATATAATATTGATAAACAGTTTGTGACATGAAAACAGGGTATATTCGATCTAAGATTTGCTTGAAAGGCAGAGGTCAAAACTAAAAATCAAATCCACTGCGAAGTTTGAAGGCCCAGACTGTGAAATCCAATTCAAGGCTTGAGAAGTTCTGAACAAATCAATGCCGGGAAAATGTTTCAACTGAGAAAACACTTCACACGACGTGGCCTCAGACATAGGAAATTTCTGCTAAAAATATCACTACTTTTCCTGATGTGCCAAATTATTTGCGACCCCACGAAGGTCATGGGGGAAATGGAGTCAGTCATCTGAGACGGTAGAGCAGATTAAGGGCTTGTTTTCATAGAGGTGGGGGACCCCAGGTAGGCGAGGTAACCCGCTTAGCCGTGGTCGAAAAATAAAACGCGTTTACATGAAATCTTACAACCCCGGGGTGCTGGGGTGAGGTTTCTTGAGGTTGTTGTTGCGCTTGCAATTAAGGAGTTTGAGCAGAGGCGTCTCAAGCTCACATCTCGAAAAAGAAGAAAGATAAATTCTCGGACACATATGTATTTATTTATGAAAGCGTCACGCGTTGTGTTACGCGGTGTTTGGTTTCGCGAGAAACCGTCGACTTAATACGTTATACGGAATAGTTTGGGAAACCAAATATGGTCGATTTACAACGCTAAATATTCCGAAATGTGAACATTTTGCACTCCTTGTGTGTCCGTTGCGGTTTCTGGTGATTTCTGCCATGAGACAGCTAGGAAATGTACAAAGTTTTAAAACATAAATGTTTTGTTTTTGAGCTTTTTGCCATGAACGCGACCCCGGCTGGGCGGGTTACCCCACCTTGAGACGTTTTCATTGCAAATTGTCACCCCGGCTGACAGGGTTACCCTACCTGGCACCTATCATGTAAATGTGATCAAAATAAAATAAGAAATTATATGGACAGGCGGGTTACCTCACCTACCTGGGGTCCCCCACCTCCATGTAAACAGGCCCTAACTTCACTATAATCAAGAAGCTGATATGTGAAGCTTAGAGGATGCTTTTGCCATGATAGTTATTTGTAAGAAAATCCATCGCACGTTGCAGATAACGAGACTTTTTTTTTCAACGAGAGCGAAAACCCTCTCACTTTTACCGCGACTCTCGACCAAGAGACATACTTTTGTAATTTGGTAGAGAATTAAAAACATGGATGACTGTTTACAAGAGAATAGGGTTAAATGTAGACTGGACCATTGGACCCTTGGACCACTGGACTATTTTTTGGGACCATTTTTTTAGATCCTGTTTTGGGCCTTTTTTTCTTTTGGACCATTTTATCGGGGGGGGGGGCAGACCATTAGTGCTTAGGGAGGGGTGGGAGGCAGACTGTTGTTACTGAGGGAGGGGTCTAGGACGGACTAATAGAACGCAGGTAGTTTTGGGCGTTTGTTGTGTTAGTAAATGCTGCAGATTAATGGAGTTTTCACTGGATCATACAAATTATTATGAGCGGTTTTTCGACTGATTATTTTTATGTCAAATTGTTGCGCTGGGCCTCAGCGCTTCTTTATTTTTTTGTCAGGCGAATGCGAACCTGGCACCTAAACACTGGACTATAATTGTTATTGAAAACAGTCACAAATTCCTGTTTTTGATCCTCTGCTGTTGAGTCATGCGTGTGTCTTTTAAGTCGACTTGTGCCAGTGCTAAATGATACTCACGGGTTATCACGAATCATCCATCAGCTGCTTAACGTTTCCCTTTGTGTAAACAGTGGATCATGAAATTTAGCAGGAGCCCATTACTGGACTCCTGAATTTAGTTATCTTCTTTACGTCATTGATCTTATCAAACGACAAAGATCACGGAATTTCCGGTCCTTCCCCGCCCCAAACACCAATGGTCGGCTTTCCCTCCCCCCCCCGATAAAATGGTCCAAAAATTGATCCAAAAAAAGGTCCAAGAAAATGTTCCAAAAAATAGCTCGAAATATAGTCCAAGGGTCCAATGGTCCAGTCCATTATCTACTCTAGTCATTTACAAGAGCCCTAATGGTTTGAGAGAAAATGAAAACACTGATATAAACTAAACGATGGGGAACTCGTATGATCAACAGTAAGGCGCGATTTCGTATCGATTCACGCAACTGTGCCCGAAAAACTTATCAAGCTTAATATTTCAATGGTGTATCGAATGAAGAAATATTTTGAGAGAACATATCAATTTTGAATTTATGTAGAGCATACATTTAAAATTTCCGGCGCTTTAAAACTCAAAATGGAAACAGAAAGAGGACCGGTTCATTCTCGCCGCTGATATACTGATTATTAACGTGGAATTTTTGCTAAGCGACACGAACTAGCTTCTAATAAAATTCGGTAAACTTTATGGCTTATTACTTTTATGAATTGGTGGAAAAATTGGTAGATGACGTTGTGTACATAAGCTCCCACTGTTGCACGAAATTAGAAAGACATCATCACAATAGCAGAAATTAAGTTAGCCAAAACTACAGCTAGGCATGATTTAATTTATTTATACATTTATTTATTTATACGCGATGTTAAGTAATAGGAAGTGCGGTAAAAACAATCATAGAAATAACACGACATTCTGGACTGGCGATGATAATTTTTAGAAAATTCATTTGACGGGTATTTTCAGTGAAAAGGGTTATCCTAGCAGTATAAATCGCTCAGGGAGTTGACTCTCTCAATTGTGTTTTAATAAGTTTCCATAACAATTTAACAGGTTTGCTTAAAATGCATCATTTTGCAAATCCAATCTCATCATATACGGTTCAGTCCTTGGAAAATCTTGTATCTTAAGTGCATGAATAATCATATGGAAAAAGGAAAAAAAGTTTTTTTCCTGAAAGAATGTGATCGACGATAGAAATATATTGTTAAATCATCTTTTCAAAACAGATCAGAATATCAGTTTTGACATTTTTCAATCAAAGTGATATCGAAATGCATTAATTGGTGTGCCAAAAATAGTGTTTGCAATTAAATCATTTCGATAATCACTTTGATTGAAAAATGTCAAAACAGATCGAGGATGTCAGTTTTCTCACCATCAACACAGCGACTACACTATGTGATGGTGAGTCGCTGATCCTTAGACCAGCTTTGTATTTGCTGATCTATTTGACATTCTCGAATTTTTGGTGGTGACGGCCGCCCATACGCCTTCTACGCTATCCACTATTTTAGTATATACCCATATGTATCATCTGGATAAAAAGGGTTAGTTTCTAAGGAAACAATGGTGCTGCGTCAGTGGGGGGTGGTTTTATCAGCTGAGTTGATCATGTCGATTGGCCACCGTAAAGAGTTTCGAAAGCTGACGGTTCGAGGGTTAGCCCTTCGTCGGGGATTGGGGTTTTTTCGAGCAAGGATTTTTTGATTGGCATAATTTACAGTGTAATGCATTGTTTTTCGGTCACAGAAATTAGAGACTGAGGCAGTATAATGATCCGAAGGCTGTTAGCCAGATTTAGAGGAGTGATTTTTGGTTTATGTTTTGGCTTTGGACTCGCTGTGCTTTTTGTGACATGGAGAGATGATGCTTTCTACATCAAAGAAAAGCTGATTATCGAGGACTACGGTGAGTTATTTGTTTGCCGGATGTATCATAACGTTCGCATTGAACAAACAAAAAAACAAACAACATAACTCAAAGAAACAGAAAAATTTGGCAAATATCACAAATATTAGTCGAGGTTAATGTTTTGCTTGCAGACGTAAATATTCTCGTCATAACATGGTATTTAGTCACTCAAAAGAAGAAGAACGTCTGGAGCTCTATCAATTTTTCATTAAGCTTTCATCCATTTGTTTTTCTGTATTTCATTTTTAGCAGTCTGGTCTTGAATTACACTGAGCTGTATGCTTACTTTTTTAAAATTCACTTTCTGGTTGAGTATTTCACCCTCCCAGAGTAAAATTTGCGGTGACATTTTGATCTTGACGGATCGTCCTACCACACGACACTTTTATCAGGATCATGACCACATCTTTCAACAGAAGAGGTTTTCTTTTCACCTTGTCTACATTTTTGTCTTCCATTCAAATCAAGGAGGAGATAGCGGGGTTGATTCTGCACCGTTGCTGACACAAGCTGAAAACAGCGAACCAAAGGAAATACTTCGCACTGGACCAAGAGAAAACGAAACGACAACTATAGATGATGGTACATATACTTAAAGTTTGGATGATATAGCAGTGCTACTTTTTTACAAATAGGAAAAACTATGCTTGTTTTCTCAAATTATGTCAGACTTTATGCCAGCGCAAGCTATGAAAACCTTCAATATTGTACAGAATGTCCCACGGTCATGACAAATGTTCAACAACCAACAACTTAACAACTAACCTTACTCTACCAATGAGAGATGTTTCCATCGCTTCGCGCTTCGTAAAGTATTATGTGATCATGTCTTTGAACCCTTAGAAATAATGTATTTCTGTGAGATTTGATGTAATTTTCGTTCAATGTGGTGTCCTTCGCAACCTTAAGTATCAAACCCAGCTTTTTGCTCTTTTGTTGACGTTTTTTTTGTTCATCAGTCTTTCTCAGATGGCACAGATTCACAAAACGACCTGCACAAAGCTTATGGTCACGTACACAGTATCTTGTTTTTTATTGGATATCTGCGTAGTCGTCACAGTCTTCTTGGCTCCTTATTAGATGCACATCCACACATGGTGGTTTCCGATGAGGCAATGGCTTTTCCACGATGGATAGGAGATCTCCAAACGTGGCTAAATGGTTCGATATACGCTTTTTATGATACGTTATTTGGAGCTTCGCAGAGCGCAGTTGCTCACGGTAGACGCTCGCGTGTATTTGAAGGAAGAGTAGTGAATGTGACTTCTCCATATTCGTACTATGTACCAAATCAATGGCAGGGCCAGTATGATCAGTATATCAAGGTCAGCTAAATGGAATTTTTTTTTTTTTATGTTCAATTGTTTGTTGGTTCGTTTTAAGAAAAGGAATGCGCCAAGACGATAACTTAATGGTTAGTACATCTGCCCCGTATCTTAGACATAAAGAGATATATAGGGGGTCTTTTTCTGTAAGGTTTTTTCAACCAATGGTTGGGTGTAGTTAAGCGAAACCAAATTTACTGTTGACCACCAGTTGTTAGGGACTGGCCCCTCGGTTTGTTTCAACAGCATAATTTGATATACCGATAGAGAAAAGTAGTTCAGTCTTTAATTGCCCTGACAGTAATCGTATTACGAACCATCCCTAAAATTTTGATTCAGGTGATCGGAGACAAGTCAGGTGCCTTTACAGCGAGAACAATGAGGAAAGACAAAGCCGTGGATGCAATTCGCCTCCTAGAGAAAGCCGCCGGCGCAAAGGTGAAGTTTGTTCATGTTGTGCGAAATCCATTCGATAATATTGCAACCATGGTTCTGCAAGATGCTAGAGTCAAAAAAAGGGAAGTGGGAAAACACGAAACGAAGGTATGTGCGATGTAATGCGTAACTAAACGCTATATGTCAAGATACGAAGCTTCAGGGGTCGGCCACTATCTCTTGCTGTATCCCGATTAAATTTTCCAGGATATAGCATTCTGACGATCTCCCTTCCCCTCCCTGGCAGTCAGTTTTCCATGTTCCCCCTTCCCTCCCCCCTTATACTCTGTCAGAGATGGCAAATCCCCATTTCCGTTCCCCCTGAAAACTTCTATCGCTCCCGCCTTCTGCCCACGTGATAAAAATAATGAGCTCATTATGTGAAAAAGAGTATTTGGGACAAAAGTTGCTAAATTTGCCACGTAATGACTTCTTGGTTTTGCATTTTCCTGTGATTTGATTGGTTACTTTACACAAGCCTCAAAATCTAATTGGTTGTTTTGATTAAGTGTTGCTTTTTCATTGGCTGAGAAAAAGATGAGATAGCATCAGAGTAATATGATTTACGAATAAATCGCACCGGCGAGAGCCAATCAGATCTCAAGGATCAACAGTGGTTTTTTTAAATGGATGTAACAAACATGGGAAACGGTCCTTAAGTAGCTATAACCCTATTATAACCATGAACTGGTGGTTTACACGCTGTATCTCTATCTGTTATCCACAGGTTAAAGCTTCTTATATATTTGACGAGAGTATAAGTCGTTATTTCGGCTGGGCAGCTGGTTGTAACAAGGCCAGGCAAGCGTTTCCCGGCAGTGTTATCGACATTCCAAGTCTAGAAATTGTCAAGAACCCTGCCGACACTCTGAGAAAAATCTGCAAATTCCTGAGTATCTCTTGCTCAGAGCGTTATATACAGGACTGCGCAGCCACTGTAGATCCAGTCCCATCAATGACACGTGACTTTATAGAGTGGACCACTGAACAAAAGAACCGCGTTTACGAAGAAATGAAAAAATACTCCTTTTTTGACGGCTACTCATACGATCAATAGGACATAATCATAAAGAATTATTGTATATTAAGCTATTATCTTTATCAGAATTATCATGTATTATCATATCGTTACCATTATAACGAAAACTTATGAGATTGTAAAAGATTGTTTTTCACTTTAAATTCCTCTTCTCCGATTTCCAGTTCCTGATTCCATCCGCAGCCCTGTCCGAAATTGTATATTTTTGACAGCGAGGTCACGCAACTTCCCCCAACCCTTAAAAAAAATTGGAATTTTCCGAGATTGTTCCCAGGTAGATTTTAATGGCATCCCTCTGTAACATTTGCATATCAATAAAGATTTGCATCCCATGCCAATTATATGAAAATCGTCCGACAGAAAAGCGAGAAAATTGGTTTTTGAGCGTTCTGAATATTATCAGTCGCTATTTAAGAGAGCTGAATCCAGCCAGTTTGAGCGAGGAAATAGAAGTCCTACTGCCGTGACGTGTATTTTGTGACGGAAGTTGTCACAAATTCGTAACGCTTTCGTCACGAAAATTACCAATCACAAACTCCTTAATATGTTTCAAGTTAACAAGGCTCTTAGAATTGACGAACAGTTTCAAATATATAATATTGACAAACAGTTTGTAACATGAAAACAGGGTATATTCGATCTAAGATTTGCTTGAAAGGCAGAGGTCAAAACTAAAAATCAAATCCACTGCGAAGTTTGAAGGCCCAGAATGTGAAATCCAATTTAAGGCTTAAGAAGTTCTGAACAAATCAATGCCGGGAAAATGTTTCAACTGAGAAAACATTTCACACGACGTGGCCTCAGACAGGAAATTTCTGCTAAAAATATCACTACTTTTCCTGATGTGCCAAATTATTTGCGACTCCACGAAGGTCATGGGGGAAATGGAGTCAGTCATCTGAGATGGTAGAGCAGATTAAGGGCCTGTTTACATGGAGGTGGGGGACCCCAGGTAGGCGAGGTAACCCGCTTAGCCGTGGTCGAAAAATAAAACGCGTTTACATGAAATCTTACAACCCCGGGGTGCTGGGGTGAGGTTTCTTGAGGTTGTTGTTGCGCTTGCAATTAAGGAGTTTGAGCAGAGGCGTCCCAAGCTCACATCTCGAAAAAGACGAAAGATAAATTCTCGGACACATATGTATTTATTTATGAAAGCGTCACGCGTTGTGTTACGCGGTGTTTGGTTTCGCGAGAAACCGTTGACTTAATACGTTATACGGAATAGTTTCCATGGCAAACTGTCACCCCGGCTGACAGGGTTACCCTACCTGACACCTATCATGTAAATGTGATCAAAATAAAATAAGAAATTATATGGACAGGCGGGTTACCTCACCTACCTGGGGTCCCCTACCTCCATGTAAACAGGCCCTAACTTCACTATAATCAAGAAGCTGATATGTGAAGCTTGGAGGATGCTTTTGCCATGATAGTTATTTGTAAGAAAATCCATCGCACGTTGCAGATAACGAGACATTTTTTTCTTTTTCTCTCCCGCTTTTTTTTTTCCCTCTCACTAAGGGTCAAGTATTGAATATTCTCAGATAAATCAAGGATAAATCAACAGTTTTTCCATGTATTTACAGTCCTTTAATGAGTTCTCAATCTTCGCGCCTTCACGGTTAAGTGGAGAGAACATTCAAGAATTGAAGTATAATGCAATGATGTAAACAAAGGAAGTTTTGCGCATACTGACACAACTGTGTCGTTGACTATCGTGAATACAGTTTACAAATTTCCACATTTAAGCTTTTAATATGATCATGTTCAGCGATCGAAAATTATTAAATGACAATAATAATAACAATATTGATAATAATGACAGTATTACTGATAAAATACTGTTACGCGCATGAACTACGGTAGACTTTTATCGTTAAAGCAATAAGGCACTACAGATATTTGCGCCTTGAAAAATCCCCCACTCGAAGGAGACCACAATATATTACATCAGCAATAAGGGTTCTAATATAACAAGCAGAGACAAAAATGACTCTGGAAAGGAGAGGATAACAGCAGATTAAAATGACGAACTTAAAAAAAATCCAAATTTTTCCTTGATGATAAGCTGTCTCTTCGCGACGGCATTATGAAACGCGAGTTGCTATCATCGCTTTCCCAGGGACTTTGAAACCGGGCGAAACGCCATTCTCCTCGAAAGATAAAAAGTGTAAGTCGTCATAACTACCCATCCTTTCAGAAAAACACGAAGAAGAAGGCCATTTAAATTCTGCTTGGAAAACCAATTTATTTCCAATGTATACAATGTGGAAGTTCTGATATGGAGGATTGATAAAGCGTACTTGAAGGATGTCATCTTGAGCTGTAATCTCCACCGAGTATGTGGTCACCTCATGTGAAAGCACATTTGAAATGTTTACGGAATAGTTTCCGATGTACGGCTTCGGATCCACTGGAAATTCGGACGAACCCTCCAGATCAACCAGAGTTTGGTTCATGACTGGAAGAAGAATTTTATAGATGTCGTGAATCATTCTATTAGATATAGATGGCCCTCCTTTGACGAAATGAAATGTGCTTATGAACAGATTTACCCCCAGCTGTAACTCAGGAACGACCGAGAGGTATGCTTCGTAAGAGTCAATGACTCCACCCTTTTGCCGAACTATAAAATGTTCCTGGAGTTCCATCTCCCATGGAGCCCCCCAAATGGTGGTCCCATCCGGGGCGATATCCGCAGCGGACATCATATCCCAGAGCGACGCCGGCCGGAATAGGGTTTGTTTTGACGGTTGTGCAAGTGTCATTCCGAGCTTCGTCATGTCCTCAAGTGTTGAATACATTTGGCCAGCAGGTGCAACCCAATGAATATTCATGAAAGGCATTATTTCTCCGTTTGGCGAATACGGAAATGCCATGTTTTGCTGCACGTCCGCTGTGATTTCAAATCCTGTGCGTGTCATATTTAAAGGTTTCAGAATGTTTTCTTTCACCCAAGTCTCAAACGTTTGATTCTGTAGGAGATTCTCCGACAGCAATCTCCCGAGCAAGGCGTATCCAAGGTTACTGTAAGACGGCATGGATCCTGGAGGCAGTATGAGACTGCGGTTCTTAAGAAGTTGTAACTGCTCTTCCGAAGTATCATTACGGCAAATAAAGAAACATGGCGCCTCTCGAGGTAGCCCCGACATTTGACTTGCTATCTGTCTTATCGTCACGTTTTCTCCAGTAAAAGGGTTTTGAATGTAAAATCCTGGAGCGTATTTGCTCAACGGATCGTCGAGGGAATCTATCAGGCCTTCCTCGTAAAACTTGTACACCATAAGCACTACGAATACTTTCGTGACGCTGCCAATTCGGTAAATGGTTTGATCGTCGGGTATATCTTCGCGTGTTGTGACCTTAGTTCCTTTATGAAGACTCAACAGAGTACGATCTTGATAGAAGACATTAGCCGATATTGCAGGAAGGTTTACTGTCTTGTTAACGCGAGAGCTGATATAATCAGCGATCTTCTTCAACCCCGTAGAGAGTTGTTCCGGTAGTTTCTCAGATAAGGCCATTAGCTTTCCTGGTGTTTTAGGGCAAGGTGAGCCATACGTATCCGGTTCGCTCTTCTTCGGGGGAGCTCTGTCATAACCATTTCCACACTTTGCACATTCTTCATCATTTTTTAAAACCTGCCAAAGGAACAAAGCCGTCATGACAATCGCAATAATACACGCCACCACTGCAACAATCCTCCAAGTTCGCGTAGAACGTGTGTACCGTATTTGCATCGATTCCATCACAAGATTTTCCACACTGCTCATTGTGTTTAGGCATAAAACATAACTAATCTCTGAGCGATGTTTATTTTCCCAGAGCAGCGCTTCCTTCGATAGCTTCTAGATACTAATATCTCGGATTCTTATATGGTGGTTATCACACCAATTGCGTCGTCAACACAACATCCAAACGGAAAATTAACCAAGCGATAAATTATGCCGTAGTTCGGTAACTGTGTACATCATGGTCTATACCTGTTCCTGTGACCGATCGCAGCGAGCAGATTATAATGCGATTTCATGGCTCACCTGTTATTCTTCATGTCACGTTCTCAGAAAAAGATACTGCTCATAAACATAACAATGCACCTTCAATTCAGATCAAAGCGACACTATTTTTTTCTGTATAATCAAAGGAAGTATTTTCAGCGAGTCAGTTCTTAAAAATCTTAAAAAGAACACTGTGCTTTATAATATGATGGGTTTTTAGCTCTTCTGCAATAGTGCATAATTCATCACTCGTCACGTTTTATGGTTCACAGCACTTTAACGACTCTTGCACTTAGCAGTCGTAAGTTTTATGTTTATATAGCTTGTCTACAGCCGCCCACAGGAGCATTGTCCATAAAATTAAATAAACATACACTGGAGATATTGACACGTTACGTTTTTGAAGGCAATATGGTAATATCCAAACCTGACCGAGAAAACTGAAGTCTTAAGCAATCTAGAAAACTGAGATAATTAAAGTCATGTTTTCGACCTTTTATCTGCAGTGATGGTATCTTTTCTTCCGCTCTCTATCTCTCAGTGTTTGTGATATCACTTAGTATCTTAGCGCCGACAGATATCTATTTTGTGTCAGTTTTTTTATGGATTGATACGAACGATTCTAATTTTTTCACGTTCAGGCGACTTATTCTGTGACCTAACCAAGTAAGCCGCTTACCACAACAAAATTTTTCAAATGCCTTTGAAAATATTACGTGCAACGCCATTTACACTCGTTACATTTTTTGGAATGGAAAATAACAATATTGGAAATAAACAGATATTTGCTTTCACTTAGCTTTTTATTCATTACGACTTAAATTAATATGATCTAGAATATTACGAGGAGACTACTGAAACAATAATGACTTTGTGAAGGCTTAATTAAGTCCTCGAATATGTAATTCCGGCGTAAGTCGCCGAGACGTCCAGATTCACCTATTACAAGCCGCCATTTCGACTCGAATATTAGAACTGTCTTCGAAATAATATATTATGGTGTCTAATTAACCATTTTTTTTTTGTAGGATTTTGATGGGAAACGTTGTAATATTTGTAGAATTAAGTATAACGGTTTATGTTTACTGAAATTACGCACGGGAAAAAGGAATTCTGAATTTACCTTTTTAAAATCTAGTTTAGCTTGTACCAAGCCCGCATAAAACAGCGAAAAATCTCGCTACACCGCGATTAGCGCAAATATATTTTAACTACGCGTAGAAAACGGCTGAAGGCAGATATTAAAAAATTCAATTGTTCCCCTTTGCCATTTGCCAAAATAATCGCTATTTCTAATTATACATAGAAACGGAGCTCTTCGGTCATCAAAAACGACATAGGAACAAATATTTGCGTGCTATATCGCAACACAAGTAGACAGACCTGTAAAATTTAATAAGCTATTTCAAGTAAGTTGTCAGCATTGTTTACCATTACTTTTGTCAATAGTCATGCCCCAAGCTGGAAAATTTTCTAATTTATTTCAAACAGCCATGTGTTCATTTGCATTATCATACTCAGTAAGCAACCACTTAAAAGAGAGTATAATTTTCGGGTCTTGTTTCTGGTATATCATGTGCTTTGGTAAGTAATCAGCCTGACCTTGTTCTTAATGTTTTTTTTCCCCCGCTAATAATGCCTTGCACAGATTATTGAGAGACTTAATTAACAAGCATTAACATTTACTTAATGAAACCAGCCATAATTGTGGGTTACATTTCGCAGAAAATTTTGCATATCATGACGCACAAAATGTTTTTTACATTTCCTTAAATGAGTGAATGGTAATTCTTTACAAGAGGGAAGATGGGACTAACGCATGTGCTTGCGACAGAGCGGAAGCACTCACTCCTTTATTCGACAATTGTGATACCTAGTTTTTTTAAATAAAAACCTGTTCAATTTTGGAAGGCTGAACTGATTCATGATCAACAGGCAGTCTTTTAAAAATTATTGAAATACGGTTTATTATATAATAAGCTCAGTTATGCACGCATTCAGATTGGTTCTCACTTGGAGGACAGACTTGTAGATGACACCATCATTAAAACTTTTTTTCCGTGTTTTTTAATTCTTTATTATATAAAACAAATAGATTCCAAGTTGCCGTGCGTCTGTTCAGTAATAGGTCACAGAGGACGTCAAAATGTGGTAAGAACAAAAAAGTGGTCTGTGACCTATTACTGAACAGACGCACGGCAACTTGGAATCTATTTGTTAAGTAGAATGTTATTCCGGCATTTATACATTGTGACAATTGGAAAGAAATTCACATGAGATCATATATGGTACGTGTCTTGTAAAAATTTAATTCATTCTTTTCATTTAGAACGTCTCGCGAATATCTCGATCGTTTCACTAACGTAACTAATCGAAATGGCACAGAAACTTCATCTGAAAATGTTTATATCAGCGGGCTCTTCCTGTTGTTTTGCATCAAACAGGGAACAAAATAATTCATTCCTGTTGAGGGAAAGGAAAAGAAGCACGATAGCTTGTAAAATAAACAGAGAGGTTCATAAATGAGTAGGAGAAGGAAACTGTAGCCAGAAAAATAGCATGAGAAAAGAGATACAAACAATCCAGCAAATAAACAAGTAAAACAAATAAATATTTCATCCATTTACAAACCTTGAAGAGTCCGCCATAGTTCCTTTCTCAATGGGAGCCATGAAGCTCACAAGTTTTCCGTGAACATCATATCTGAGTGTAACAGGGAAGAATATAGTTAACCCTTTAACCCCTAAGAGTGACTGGTATCTAATTTCTCTTTACCATGTCACCCCTGAATCAAACATGAAGGTCAGGAGAATAAAGTAGCTGATCACCGACTAAAGAAGCTCTTGATTGTTTGCCAAATTCCCCATGTCGGCATCACAGAAAATGTCTAGAGAACAGTATGGAGAACATGCATACTGATGTTAGGGTGTAAAGTGTTTAGTCCATTATTAGATCACATATCCAGTCGAAAAGTGTAGGGAACAACACGCAGTTAGCACGCTTTTCGACTCAATGTCAAAAGGCTAAACGAGGGGCCAAGGGCCAATCAGAATAAAGGGAAATATCTAAAGGAACCAATGAGAATTTGAAGTAAAAACGAGCCAGGTCCTCGAAGCGCGGGAAAACGCAGTTGCGCGATTAGTTTGTATCGGACTGGTTGACACGTTGGCCGAGTTTGAACAACCAATCACAGAACGTAATATAGACGAGAAACTGAACTGAAAAATGGTCTGAATCAGTGACTCTTTCCTTTAATTTTTTCCGCTTATAGACTGCTTCAGAAGTAGGTTAACATTAAAAAAAAAAGTAAACATTTCTAATGAAACTGACCAGGAAAATGTGTTTAGCAATCGAGAGCATCTTTAGTTGGCGATCATTTTCCTAATTCTCATAACTTTACTGGTTGATTCAGGGGTGATTCTATGACGAGAAACTAGATTCATATTATTTCTCGCGGCTCTAGAGTTACGACTCACCGAATTTTTCTGCCTTTACTGGCCTTCGTATCAACTTTCTTTTTCACTTTTCTTCGTAGTTTTTGAAGTGCTAGCCATTGTCTGAAAACAAAGAACATTATCATTCACACCAAGACAATTTTTGTTGGAAGCGAAGTCTGCAATCACTGTGTCAGACCCGAGAACAGGTCGAATATACAGAATAATAAAATACGTTTGGCTAGTGGCCAATGCGACTGGAAATTTAGCTTACAAGAAGGAGACTACAATATCGTGAATGAGCAACAGCAGGTGACCATCTTTAAACTCCTTGTCAAAGGTTTTGACTCACGCTTGAAAAATTTAATTCTGTTCCAAAGGAAAAGAAATATCGCATGTGGTTTCCAGCAAGAAATTTCACCGTGGTTTTGTCCTTTTTTGGGGGGGGGGGGGGGGAGGGGGGGAGGCAAATTAAAAAAAAAAACAAATAAATAAATAACTGGTATGGGGCGTGTGTGGAAATGGAGATCAATATTACTTAAGGTGGCAACTTGGGAAAAAATGTGGCAGATAATAATTCACTGTAAGGTATATTTACCTTCCCATCTCAATAGGATTATTAGTGTTTCCACTGGTTCGCTGTTCTATAAATTCCCTCAAAAGCTGTTAATTAAAAAAGGAATAAAAGGTGTTACTACAAAACAGCCCTGCAAACAAATTGTAAAAATTACAAGAAATAATAAGAAAAAAAAGACATAACTATTCAAGTTTGTAAGGAGAAGGGTTTCTGTCATGGGTTGAGTTACTGTGGATAATCAGTTTCCCTGCATCAAAAACCGAAGGGACAGAGATGGCTATAAAAATTGTGAGAGATTGTGACAGAAGGATTCTTGCAAAAAACTTCTAGATACACTCTAGACAAGGGAAGTTTTAGTTACCTGATGGTAAAAATCATCATCATCAAATATCTCCTCGTCATAGTCTTTTAAATGCAAGTCGGACTGTTCCTGCAATCAGTATCACACATAAAAAAAAAATACATCAGCATTTTTGCTTTCCATATTAAACTTTCCTAAGATTAATGGATTCATGCTTAGGTACTGATAAAAACAGACTGCAGTTTTTATGACTAACAAACCTTGTTTGAGTCCATATCTTGGACTTCTTCTTTTTCAGACTTTCCTAAGACTCTATATGAGGTCCTTTTCAGTTGAGTGCGTTTTATGAGACGACCTTTATCAGATAAAATCTAAAATCAAGAACAAAAAAGGCAACTGTATTAGTTTATTTTTAAAGAGCTGGGCTAATTTGATCATAATTTTTAAGAGAAGAAAATTATTCTCATTCTAAGACTCTAATGACATAATAATTATAGATTAAATAATAATAAAAAAAGATGTACAGTATCTTAAGTTTCAAAAATAACTCACATGATTTATCTGCGCCAGTGCAGAGTGGTCAAAAGAACCAAAAGTCTGAGAAAGGAAACATAAATAAAGTTAGTTACAAAATCTACAATTAAACAGCAGAGATAAGTGATATCATAGATGAAAATTGAACACACTTATTTCATTGACTGATACTTAACCAATTCTGTAAATGGGTTATAAAATATTGAAAAAAAAAAAAACCCCAATCTTAAAATACTCTTTCCTCAGACTCAACCATAATGTTAACGTATTTGTAAATAATAAATAAATTATTGTAACTGTGATGAAAATATGGTAACACGTACCTTGCTGTTAATTTTTCCAGAAGCCAGTCGAGTTTTCTCACTCCATTTTGATATTGTAGAGTCTCTGAAATCCTTAAAGGCAGCATGCCGCTTACAAATACAATCTGCATATTCTGATGTTGACTGGGAAAGTAAAGAAAACAAATTAGGCACCTACATCTAAATCATAACACTTAAACTCCCAGATCAATGTTTATTGGGAAAGAAAAATTCAGGTAAAAATGAGTAACAGACTGTAGTTTGTTTTTCCCATGATTCCCAGAACATTGCATATGATCGTACTCATTATGCTAAGAAAATTATATGCAGAAATCAAACAGCATGAAATCATGTTAACCTGAAATTGTTTCACACTACAAGGCATTTATACATATATGTACATGTAAATCATGCTCTCAATGTATCCAAAATTACTTTCCAACACTGAAATTGAAATCTCAGAGAGGAAAAACTTTTTAAGATTTAATTGGAAAATTCTCCTCATAATCTGAAAAATAAAGAGAAATTCCTTAATATACATGTAGGATAGTGATATAAAGCTGAAATTTCTTTCTTCGTATATATGTACACTACAATGCAACACAACAGTGACATGTGTTGTATACAGCAGTGAGCAGACAACAGTATAAGCATTACTTTGCTTTGCACTTTATTTTTCTGTTCATCTCTGCAGGTTTCATTTTCCATATTCATAAGCATTAGGCTGGGAGGGAGTGTATGATGGTGTACAAGGTTTTCATTGGAGTTTTGCTAGGGGAGCTAAAAATAATGATGCACAACTTTGTGGTTGATGCATGTGCAGGTTGTGCAGTAAACATGCTTTCAAAATAATGACCTTACCAACTCATGTTTCCTTTTTGCTGGAAGCTTCAGGCTTCCTTCTGTTTGTTTACCATTTACTTGATCTTTGTTGCTAGCATTATCATCCTCATCATCTTCATTATTACTCTTCTCATCATCATTATCACTCTTCTCATCATCATTATCACTCTTCTCATCTTCTGTATCACTGGGTATTTCCTCATCCTCATCACTGCTTTGACCAGCGCTTTTGCTTGACTCCTTTCCTGAGTATAAAATGTCCTTTGTGTCTGGATTTTGGTCCAGTAGCTTTTCTTGTATCCACAGAAGATTTCCAAGAAGTTTTGCCACTGATTTTCTCCCTGTAAATAAAAGAACATATCAAGTAGGTTATTGTATGGCTCCTGTAGTGTACTGATTACTATAGCAACAAGTGCATTGCCTGAAAATGTACCAACTGCAGAATGATGTAAAAGAACTGATATCAAGTATGTTGTGGTAGGTTAACCCTTTGACACTAAAAAGCTCATTTTTAGTAATCCTCCTGATCGATTCCAAGAACACCTTCACCATGCAGAAAGAAATGAGAAGGATGCATCCAGACCAGTTTCTAGACTCCATAATCTCCCTAATCATTCTAAGCAACATATGGCAGATTATGGCCTTTCCCTACATCAAGGCAGTTTTGAAAGCCGCGAAACTCTAGAACAAAATTTATCTTTCAGATCTCCACTCTTAATCTCCACAGCATCAACAAACACTTTACATTCAACTAATTTATTCTTGTTTTCTCATCACCATGTTCCCACCAATAGCATAGCTCCACTTTCTGCATATAAACACTCACACAACCCACATTTCCTCCATTTGCTCTGATGAAAGGATCAACATGTTAGCTTTGAAACTCTTTACTGTGACCAATTTATGTTATCAACTCAGTTGATGATACCAAATTACCCTGTTCTACTATCCCAAAGACACAACAGTGACAGCACAAGGGATCAGGGTACTACATGTACAGTAGGATAGTACAAGAGAACAGAAAAGTATTTTTTACCTTCTTTATAGGTTTCTTTTAGGTTCTTGTCTCCAGAGAAATTTAAGGATGCATGCTGGTCATGCTGTGGAAGTCTGTTGGCAATCAAAAGAGCTTTCTGTAGTCGAATACGCATCTCAAGGAAACTATCCCACAAACCTACAAAAAAAGGCACAAGTTCTTTCAGCTCACTCTAACAGATTAAACACCTGTGTGTGTACACGTACTGTGCATGTACATGTACTGTGAGTGACAGAAAAGAGAGGAGTGGTGTACACTGGTTAAAGCTACAGTCATGATGATAAAAATCAACACAATGATGTTTGGTACATGATTCCTAGAGGTCCACAATTAAAAAAAAATGAGACAAATCAAAGAGAAAAAATGGTGAACTTAAGTCTGATCACATCTATGCTACCAGTCCACTAATACAAATGTGCATTTATGCAACTGTTTACAGGTCTTTGTGGTGAGAATAAACACATTTTGCTGACTAAAAATTGCACAACCTAAGCTTAAATCCTACTCAAGGTCAAGCAGAGTACAATGTTCATCTAGAAAAAATCTACACAAAATGAACATGTAAGTGTACAGGTACTGACTAAAATCTTGGCTTGAATGGATAGAAAAGCTAAAAAATATACAACAGTAGTGCAGTTTAAACTGGAAATTTCTTGACAATAAACATTCCTTTAAGGTAACTATGTGTTCAAACTTGGGATTGGATAAAGGTAATAGTGAACAATGGTTCCCATTTTCGGCTGTCAGTAACCTGTCACTCTACTGTTGGCCAACAGTTTACTGACACATTACCGACAGTTGGCTGACAGTGTTAAGTAGACTAAAAATGGACTGAAAACAGAGTCAAAACTTTTCCAGTTGAAACAGTAAATAGGAACATATTGATTGCATTGTTCGTACCTATCTACTTGATTCTGTTTAAATGGTAAAATAAGCTTGTTTAACCCATCTCCTGACTGTAAGTACCAAAATAACTATTTCCTATATCCTTGTTTGTACACAAAACGGCTCCTTTTCTACATTTTGCAAGTGAATGAACCAACAGGTCAAATAGTTCTAACCAAATAAAGATTTTCTTAAAAGGGTTTCAGAGGCAGTGCATTTAGGAGATTGGGAACTGAAAAACTTTTCAATATGGTGGATAAATGAGATTGAACCAATTTGGGAAAGTCTGTCTGCCAACTGTTGGTCGCCAGTTGGTGGACAGTATCTTTTGGGAACTGTTCTTCACTTTTACCTTGGATAAATTAATAGGAATAAGTTTTTAAAAGAAACTTAGCTCAACATGATTAGAATGCCTCTGAATATTGTGCAGGGTGAGATCTGAAAAAGGTCATAAAACCCTATCACAAGGAATCTGTTGGGTTCCAAACCAGTTACTTTCCCTAACAATTTTTTAACTTACTGAGCTGATGCTTTGCAGCGGTTCCTTTCTCAATGTCTTCTTTCAGACTTGTTGAGGAAAACTGTTGAATGGTATTATTACCCATGTCTTCATCTTCTTCAATATCATCATCATCACTTTTACCAACAGCTCCATTAATGTCTGAATCCTCACCCGCACTGGAGAATTCTTCCTCACTTTCATTTTCAGTTCCTGAATGTAGACTGTCTTCTTCATCATTATCAACATTTTCATCATCATTATCATCAGAAAAGGTAACACCTTCCACTTCATTTTCACTTCCATCAGTATTATCTTCCTTACTGTTGATATCATCATCATCTTCTGATTTTCCAGCTCCATTCAAATAATCTAATTATACACAAGGATATTATATTTAAATAAAAAAATCTTTCAAATTGTATCTTGTGGACCACTATGCAAATATCAACCACTTTAATGTTAAAGAATAAACCTTTGTGTTTAAGGCGCTTTTTACCCAAATAGACCACACTTTCTACAAGCTTACCGCCCTAATAACCCGCATGAGATGTATGAAGAGCCATACCCTTGTGTTTCGTGCCGCTTACCTAGTTACCACCTTTAAGTTCTCGGCTACATTACAAATATAACCTTATTTATATGCTTCCCTTTCAGTTAATGTAAAATACACCGTCTGAACTGGAGCCAATATGATTATTATGCACGGAGTTATGTATGCACGTGCTCATTTAAGCTACAAAGTAGCACGAGACGTCCACCCGAGATTAAATTTTCACTACAGTGGCTTCCACAGAGAGTTTTTTTATTACCTGCAGAGTCACTCTCCGATTCCTCTTCTTCGTCATGTTCCTCCTCTTCGTCTGAACCAGCGTCGTGTCCTCGTGAGGCTTCAAGTTGAGCTCGTGAAATCTTGTGCCCGGCATACTTCTTGTCGACATCTTGTAACAAAGTGGCTGTTTTCTTACGTAAATTATTAACGACCGGGGCTTCTTGATCTTCAAAGTCTTCGCCGTCGATCGCCTTTTTGGTTGTTTGTGCTCTTGTGACATCAAATTCGTCTTCATCCAAATCGATACGACTTGGTTCTGGATTCGATAACGCACGCAGTTGCTCAGCTAAAGACGCCATTTTAGATTCGATTGTAGCTTGGTACCCTGGCCTTGGTATAGAGGTCACGACTGACTATGGACAGGGAGTCATTTTTTTTCTTCATATTTCTTTATTCGATTCTGTTAAATATATTTTTTGATAATTTCAGTAGTTTCGTTTCTTTAACTTTATGTTGTGTTTTTATGTTGAAAAATCAGTTCTACTAAAGATCGATCGGAAACCGAAACATCCCCAGCGGGACCCCAGGTGATAAGGTTATATTATGGAAGATTTATGACGTCATTTGTTGTGGTTCCGAGATCGTCGCTAGAAATGGCGGTCGAGCAAGGAGCTTCTCCAGTAATATCAAGTGTTTTTTTGACCGATCTCTCCCACGAGATGGAGAATGATGGCGTCGAAACCGGCAGAAATTCACCTCATCTTTCAATGCAATCGTTGAATGAATTAGAAAGCTCTGAAAAGAGTGGAATCCCATTAAATTCAGCCTGGACTCTATGGCATGATAAGTGAGAATAACTCCAAACTTAACAATATTATTGTTTTCGGATGCTTGCGAAGTAATGATTATTTGTTTCTAGATATGTTCGTGGAGCGACAGCGGCAGAGTACGCGGCAAATCTCCGAAAGGTTTACACTGCTCACACAATCCAGGTATTGTACGTTTTTCAGGTTATGGTTAATTGACAAAGTTCATGTTTTACCCGAAAAAACGAGAGAGTAATTCGAACTGTCAAATCTAAAATGGTCATCCGACAGAGAATCGCGTGTTCCTCTCCTAACCTTTGAACGGTGTCAAGAAACAAGCATTTTTGTGATTTTGTAACGGTGTATTTGATTTTTAGCGGAATGGTGTGCGCGCATTATATTCGTTCAGTTTAAAATATATTTCAATTTCCAGAGTCTAGACTTTGACAAGGGGAGTGAATAAATTATGAGCCTGTTTGATTTGATAAGAAGATGACGTTATTTACTCGATAAGACTTAGAATGGACTCTTAATTAACGAAAATCTCTTCCAAAAATTATTCGTTGCGTTCAAAATTTTGCTGGTAAAGTGATTGTGTTTGCAAATGTATTTTACAATGTATATTGGTTTTCTCTATTTTTATAAATATACGTGATCAATCGTTTGTCTCAATTGACTGTCGGTGGATTAATTCGATCCTTATATATGAACAGAGAGTTGATAAAAGATGATTCGTAAATGCAAATGGAAAGTTGTGTATTGTTGTAAAAATCTTTTATGGGACATTTTATCATCATGCATGCCTGTACTGCCTGCACATATACATGTACCTCACGTAACTGTTAACAACTATATGAATAAAGGGGTAAGTTTCTAAAGAAACTGTGGTGCTGCGTCGGTGGGAGAGTATAGCAGGTAATTTAGTGTTAACAACTGGGTTGAAAACGTAAATTAGCCACCGTAAAGGGTAAAAAAGCTGACGTTTCGAGCGTTAGCCCTTCGTCAGAGCGATTGTTAACAACTATATTTACTAATTTGACATTTGTTCACTCATTTTTGAATTCCTAGAGTTTTTGGAGTGTCTTCAACAATATACCTTTGCCTTCACAACTTGATGTTAGAACAAGCTATCATTTTATGAGAGGAGAGAGGAAACCACTTTGGTATGCATCTCTCTTAGATTAAATGAAGGGGGATGAATTGATCTCGAGACTAGTGGCATAAAGGCCCTAGAAACCTCTTGGATCACAGATTTTTCAAACAAAAATAATAACCAGATTTTTGCATCAATGTAGATCAGCTGAAAGTTTTTGCTCACATTCTGGGTTCTGTTGATTTACAGCATGTTGTGCAAGCACAGGACGATTAAAACACATCTGATACACTTGAATAATAATAAATATTTATCCTATAATTTTGAATAAAAAATGAAGTTGGATCGATGGGTGGGGGCAAATATAAAAAAAACCTTTTAGTTTGGGTAAGCAGTGTTACATGGTTTAACCATTTATCTCCCAGAGGTAATTAAGATGTAACAATATCCCCAAAAACATCACATAATCCAGCAAACAGGTAATGAGAATACTCAAAGCTATCAGGTAGAAGCTTTTATCTTGATCTAATACCAAATTCTCTTACTAATTTACAAGGAAATGTGTGACAGTTAGAGAGGCGAATAACAATCAGATCTTGGGAGTTAAAGGGTTAAATAACCCATTAGTGGCCTATTGACCTTTGAAATAAATTAAATCAGTTTTATTAAATTCTATATTTTGCAGTTTTCTTTGTCATCTGTTTTTCAGTGTCTTCTGTGATCTGAGTCTTTTTTTGTCCATGACTTTGGAAGCTGCTCTAATAGCCATGAGCTATAAAAATGAATATTTTCTCAAATTTTAGTTATGATACTATTTTACATTGAAATTTGTTTTAATTAGGGAAGACAAACAGAATGTTAATGGTGGATATTGGAAAATGCGTTGTTTTAAGCATAATACAGTAAGTCATTGAACTGACAAACTACACTGTAAGTGTACAGGGCAAATAAGTTGTTTGGTATTGATCTACGTACACTTTCTATATTCTACACTGAACCATACATGGAATACCTGCAAAAAATTTTCTTCTGTATACTTTGTGGAGAGGAATGCAGGGAAATTAATAAGCTTGTTTAATAAGCAGGCTGCATGACTTATTGTAATTGCATTCCAGCTTGCATAACAAGGATTTGGACAACTCTGGGAAATCTGGAAAGTCATGGAATTTCCTGATATCATTTTGATTTGATTTGAGGTTTGGGAAAGTCATAGAAATTGAGTGAATATGAAAATTTTTTCAGTTCAGTCAAAAAAAAAAAATTGATGTCTGAAAATACATATACAAGCTTGCAGCATTCTCAGGAGAGGACTTGTAGATTACTCCTGTCAGCCAAAAAAAGGGATGGTTGCTGAGCTTCATGGTTTAACCTTTTACACCAAAACCTTCACACTCTCCACACTGAGGACAAGAAGAGTTTGATTGAAAATCAGGAATTTCTGAAATTGATGATAATTTCCATAATTCTCACGACCTAATTGTATCTGATTCAATGGTTATACTGTATCGAGAAATTAGAAGTCACGCAGTCACTCCAAGGGCTTAAAGGAACATGACTTTTGTGTTTTGCTTTATCAACAGGATAATGTATGGAAAGAATTGTTGTTGGCAGCTATTGGTGAACAATTTAATGACAATGTTCGAGAAGGTACTGTTCTGTTGTTCATGCATGGTGAATTCCTTTGTCTTTTTGGTACACTTTAAAAGTTTGTGTATTTGAATGATTCACCAACTGAAGTTAACTTACACTGAATATAGATTTGGTTTCAAAGGCCAAGCAATATACAGCAGTCAGTCGTCAAGATGAAGGCTGTCAGGAGGTAGACTCATCAGAAACACAGAGACATCTGGATGGGTGGAATAACATCACAGATGCTAACCTCTGGAAAACTCAAATCTGGAGATTTTTTTTGACCAGCACCTCCCCCCCAACTGAATTTGCCAACTTTCCCTCCCCCCCCCAAAAAAAAACTTTTAGATCCCTCACTATTACTGAGGTTGATAAATTATTTTTCATAACAGGGTTTTTATGGGTCCTGGAAAATCTGGATAGTCCTGGTATTTTATTTTGGCTTTTTCCAGGACTTTCCAGTCATGGAAATCTGCTTCACTCAAGCAATTAAGTTTTCAGAATTTACATTGTAAGAAATTTATGGAGACCATCAGGAGAATTGATTTTGAAATCTTGGGAATTTGAAGGGTTTAAGGTAAAATTTAGAGTTCTGGAAGATTCAATCTGAGTCCTCAAAAAGTCCTTGAAATTTGTTTCTGAAAGAGGGTACAAATCCTGTAAGAATAGGCCATTTTACAGTTGTGTGCTTAGTTGCCAAGCCTTTGATTTGGAGTGAGGCTGAAGGTGACCTTGTTGTGATAGAGACCAGTATCTAGTTAGCATGATAACAAAGTAATTTGCATTTGAAAAGCAGCAAGGTTTGTATCATAACATTAGGTCACCCTTAGCCTCATTCCTGTTCAAAGGCTTGGCAACCAAGCTCACAACTGTAAAATGGACTATTGAATACACTGTAGTCTTACTCATACGCATAAGTTGATTTGCTTGTTTGTTTTTCTTTCATTTCCAGATGATGAAGTTTGCGGCATAAGCATCAGTGTACGTGAGAGAGATGACATCATCCAAATCTGGAATGCAAATGCAAAGGCTGTAGAGGATGCAACAGTAGGTTTTTGTTTCTACACAGTCAGGGTTACATTGAAACATGTTCTCAGATTCTTCAAATGTAATGGTATATAGTATGTTGTGTATTAATGTGCAGTTTTCCACTGATAATTATGTAGTTGAATGTGTACTAGCACAGAAGCAGCTTCTGATCTCTGAAACCTTCCAGTTGTTGAAATGATAATTAAATCAATATTTCTCTAAACAGGTACTAAATAAAGTGAGAGATCTTGTTAAGGATGTTGAATTCTTTGATGATTTTTACAAATGTAAGTTATTAATAATAAATTTCTCCTACATTGTAACTTATTGTTCTACCCCATTCACCTTTTCTTTTTCTTTCTTTCTTCCTTTCTATCAACTCTCCATCTCTCTTACTCTCACTTTCTCCCTCTGTTCATTCTGAAATGTGTCTCTGTCCACATTCCAGCCCTCTTCCCCTCCCCCCTCAATTTCTTCCTCCCTTCCTCCCCCCATACTCCCTTTCTTTCATCTTCTTTCTCTCCCTTCCTTCCTTCTTTCTCTCCCTTCCTTCCTCCTTTCTCTCCCTTCCTTCCTCCTTTCTCTCCCTTCCTTCCTCCTTTCTCTCCCTTCCTTCCTTCTTTCTCTCCCTTCCTTCCTTCTTTCTCTCCCTTCCTTCCTTCTTTCTCTCCCTTCCTTCCTTCTTTCTCTCCCTTCCTTCCTTCTTTCTCTCCCTTCCTTCCTTCTTTCTCTCCCTTCCTTCCTTCTTTCTCTCCCTTCCTTCCTTCTTTCTCTCCCTTCCTTCCTTCTTTCTCTCCCTTCCTTCCTTCTTTCTCTCCCTTCCTTCCTTCTTTCTCTCCCTTCCTTCCTTCTTTCTCTCCCTTCCTTCCTCCTTTCTCTCCCTTGCTCCCTTCTTCCTGAAATGTTCATCCATCCTCCCTTCCTTCATTCCCATCCTCCTCCCCTATTGTCTTCTCCATCCCTCCTTCTTTCCTTCCTTCCCTTCCTTTGTTAATCTTACCTACCTTAGTCCTCTCTCCTTCTCACCTTCCATTCCTCCCCCTTTTGCTCTTCCTCGTCTGGTCCTTTCTTCTGATATATATATCCTACCACCATTACATACTTCCTTCCTATCTCTATTCCTTCCTCCTTTCCCTGCTTCTTCCTCCTACTTCCTTGTTCCCTCCCTTACCCCTTCTTTCCTCCCTATCTCTCCCCCCTTCTTCTCTCTTTCTCCACTTTCCTCTTTCCTTTCCCCTCCCCCACTCTTTGTGCTCCTGTCTCCCGCTTAACATTTTGATATAAAATTAATTTGCAAACTTATTTGTTTCAGCTCACCAAGCACATGATGCTTTTGAAGGGGTACGACCCCGTCCAACAAAGCCTCCTGGTTTTCCATTTGCTAAAGACTGACAAAAATCATGTATCCATCATAGTTCTTGGTTAGCGGCAAAAACAGATTGGCCCGCCAAGTGATTACATTCATTTGCTAAATTTGTGTGTGTGTGGGGGAATCAGTCTTAGTCTGAGGGGCACTGGGCACCATGTGAAGTCGTTGAAGATGTAAGGGAAGCTGTTCAAGTAATCTTGCCCAGTTGTCTTCAGAAGTGTTGACTGATATCAATGCCATCACATTTGAGCAAAGTTGATTACAGCAGGGGAGTTGGCCTTGCTAGTGCATTTGGCAGATGTTTCACTTGCTTCCTGGCTCTGCTATGTGATTGCAAAGAGATTGGAGTTGAGAACAGCACTGAGCACATCATAAAGTTCGAACAATAACTTTATGCATTTCTATTTTCTTTTAAGGTATCTAGTCACTGATTAGACTAAAGGTAAACTTAGGCATACACTTGGATGTGACATTAGGCTAGAAAGGTGAAACAATTTCCTAGTGTTGATCAGACCTATGGCTTGTTCAAGAATCAAGAATAACAAAAAGCAAAAAAATGTTGTAGGATTTTATGTTGACAACTAGCATCAATTTTACACGTATTTAGTTGCATTTATGAGGCTGTATGTTGCAAAACCAACTTTCAGTTATGCAGAGCTGAGTACATTGTACAGCTTTTAATCTCACCAATCAGTTAGATTTGAGAGGAGTGGTGTTGGAAACCCTTCTCCATATAAACTTGATGGTAATTTCAATTTAGGTTCAGGGTTCAAATGCAAAAAACAGAAGAGAGTCAGGGTGTGGAACTTTAAGATCAATGTCTGTAACCAAGCAACTGCACACCTGCCCCCCCCCCCCCCTCCACAACAGTCAATTAAAAAAAACAAGTTATAGGGTTAATGTTAGTTTAGGGGAGGGGAAGGTCTGCAGAAGATGCTTGGTTACTGACATTTATCTGAGATTTCATTATTGGTGGGCATTCCATTTTCAATCAGTGACATGTGGCAGCTGAGATTTATTTTTCAGACAAAACAGCAATGAATATAAGGTCTTGATTCGATGGATTCTATTAAGTCCTGAATGGTAGGTCAGAAATTCTTGAACAAACAGCATTTTTCTTTTTGAAATCTCAAAAAAAAAAAAAAAACATTCACACAGGTGAAATTCCAGTTTTAACTGAAATTTTTGGGTACATTAGTTGTTTGAAGTTGAGAGGTGGATGATACAGTGAATTGGCTATTTATTTTAGGATACATAAAATTTTTTGTAACTTGCGGCAGTAACATTGAATATTTTTCCAGTTAGGCTTTTTTTTTATCTATTTTAATTTTCTTATAGTGTTGTTAGTTTTGTAATTGAGAGAACAGAGTAAGGGAACTTTTAAGAATCCTTTTTACAAAGCATGGTGAGGTTTTGCTTTTACCATAAATAGCAAGAGTGTGATATAAAAAGAGGAATTAGAACATGAAAAAGGAAACTACCATGCATGTGGGAAGATGTACAAGAATGGGTTTAATTGAGGAAGAGGGGTGCTTGACAGGGGACTGCAAAAATTTGTCCTAGCTCCCCTTCCTTTATTTCCCATTTTCTCTTGACACAGTAGAACCCTGCTAACTTGACCTCCTAAGGGAAACAAAAAATGCTTCAAGTTAGAGGGGGTTTGAGTTTGCTGAGGTAAATGACTGAAAATATGCCATCAAGGGAAATTGGGTCTTGTTCAAGTTTATACCACTGGGTTTGATTTAACCAAGATCAAGTAAGCAGGGTTCTATTGTATTAATTTAAACTCATTGTTATTTAAATGTCATAAATAAGTAATTATATACTCTTCTTTTAAAGAATAATTGTCTGGGGTTAGCTCTAGATGTCAGAAGTTTAAAATAACCATCGACGATAAACGATATTCTGTGGATTGAAGCACATGAGGGCATAACATGTTGCTTCATGTATCTTGCTATTTGACTAGTAGTCATCTATATTAACCCTTTGCACCCTAACATCAGTATTGATATTCTCCATACTGTTCTCTGTACATTAACTAAGGTGCTGACAAGGAGAATTTGTCTAACAATCAAGAGTTTCTTGAGTTGGTGATCATTTCCTTTATTCTCATGACATTAATGTGTGCTTCAGAGGTGATATTGCAAGGAGAAATTAGATGCTAGTTACTCTAAGGGGTTAAAGGCTTAAGAAAGCTGATTGGTTTTGCTGTAGTTGCTAAGAAAGGTTGGAAGGAATGAGAAGGAAGGAAACCATCCTCTATTTACCAACGGCTGCTGATGTGACAAAGAAAGTCCTACTGGTAAAAGGAGGCATAGCCATATTCCGAAAAGCAAGCTTCTCGGAATAATTCCTCAAACAAATATCCCATTTGTTATTTTTAAGCACGAGAGATCATTGTCTCAGTTGGAAATTCCTGCTCGTGATGTACCAATACCACCCATTGATCACCTGATCATGGTCTGTCCTTAAGAGGTCATCTTTGCCAAAGGGCATTAATTCAGTTCTGCAAATACCTCAACACATCAAAGAAATGATGCTTCAGCCAATACATGTCTCTCAGGCATGAACCATCTAGAAAGTGAGACTTACTTACGCAGCCCGTCGGAGTTTAATTAAAAGAAATTTCGACGAAAAACCAACACCAATAAAATATCGATGTAAAACTATATGAGGAGCAAACTCCCTGAGGAGATAAACATTTGCAGAGTCTGAGAGTTACAATAATAGCCCATAATTAATTTTTTACCGGAAGTTATTTAAGCTTTTTTAGGTACGGTAGTGCAATCATGTGCAACTGTGCCAGTGCTCGGCGCGAAACTGCCAAAATAGGGCTAATGGTTTTCTACTGCGTTGTGGAGCTGAAATCAACAAATACGCGTTAATGACCAAGCGTGAGGTCAAGATGGCTGGATATTGGCTGAGTTCCTTTTTGAATCAAAAATGATTTCTTTATTTCAAGAGCCTGGAAAGAAAGCTAACTGTGTTTGTAGCACAATAAACCCTCGAGAGTCGTGTATGTTTACTTTATTTTGACTACTACTGTTTTTTACTTCATCACTGACATTGTCCAAGAATTACGGACTATGTGAGGCCGCTCCTCGTAAATTTTTTAAGCACGGTCAAAGTGGGCGAGCGGTTATCTTGTCTGGTTGGGTAGCCAATCAGAGCACGGGATTCGGTTCGTTTTTCCCGCGGGCGCAGGCTGTGTGCGCACTCTGATCGTGTTGCATCATGGTCGTAAAACAAAGTGTGAGTCATTTGCATCCTGTCCTGCCGCGGGCGCTGCATTTCATAGAACTGCAAGCTCCAGGGGAGTTCAGAGTTGCTCGTTACGGAGTTCAATTTAGGGTAAAACGGTACCTTTGCTACCCAAAACTTGTTAAAGAGTCTAACAGGCAAAAAGATAAACAAATAAATGAATAAAAAAAAGAGAAATCTCGTTTTAACTGACGTCGTGAGTTCAAATTTTTGTTCGTTATTCATTAGCACTATCAAACTGTCGCGGTTGTTATCGAGTATAATACATCCAGTAGCAATACGCACCAAACAACCTGCAGCGAGCCAAGAAAATGATGTTAAGCTCTTACAGTATTTCTTCGATCAAGCACCCAGGCGCTTATTTAAAATTTCGGTCGAAAAGAGGACCGCTCAAAATGGACCTCCGATCCTTCGTAAAACATTATATTCAGGATGATGAAACTGCCGCTGTTAGAGAAAAATTGTTGTGTTTTGTCTGACAATCTCAAATCGCACCCTTAGTTGACTAAGACGAGATCTCTCTTTATGTGGGAGAAGAAACTCTAGCCGGTTTCACTGCAATCACCAATATCCTTCTTAGGGCAAGATTGACTCGCAGGAATGATTATCTTACCCTCTCACAATCTTGAAAATAATTAAAACTTTAGAGTCTTTGGAAATCAAAGCAAATTAAAATTAAAACTTCAGAGTCTCGTTGAAATTTTCAACATAATATTAAACCATGGTAAAAAATTCAGGTAGAAGTTTGCCGTTATTAGAGCGAAAAGCCGTCTGTAGTCAGCAACTGGTTCTTGCTTGATCCTTTTCATTTAGACGAAAATTTTGTAGCTTTTTGCTTTCCTTTGTCACCATTACATAAATAAATGCCCCTTCTCCCGCAAATAATTTTACTCTCTCCTACATTGAATTTCGAGAAATCTTCGCTCATTTTCATCACCACGGCTGTCTACATTTTATGCCAACGAGAGTAAATTCGCACTTAAGCCCGTTCTTTCGCCCCTATTGTGAGATCAGATCTCTGACATGGCCCGGAGCGCGCTGAAAATTCACCATTTTCTCGATCCCTTTTCGATATATCGGTACTTTTTTCACGGTAAAACTACTAGTTCCAGTAATATCTGAATAAGCCGTTGCTACCTCTCTCTACATCACTATTATGGCAGTTCAACTTTCCACCCCGTCCCTGAGCTCGTGTGTTTTTTGCTTCGATTCATTCAGTCATTGAGTTGGTTGAGATGCTTTTTTTATTTTAAATTTATTTTATTTTGCATCAGGCTGCAGCTAGTTTTAACTTACAATTGTATCGTTTATTAACTACACGTCACGTTATGTTTCATTACGAATCGTTACGAACAGATGTTTATCTCTTTGAAAGCCGATGCGTTTGATGATCCATCCTCAGCTAATTCTTCCTCAAAAAGGGTGACTAGAGAATAGAAAAGTATTGCGGTTAGTTTCATCTGTAAGTGAAGTACGTCTTAAATATAAGCAGTTTAACTTGCTACTATTTGGACCTTATTGCATTTATGTTGCGCCGTTTAGGGCTTAGAAGTCATCTTCAGTTGTTACAACAGATGACATTACACGCAAAAGCACATGGCACAGGAGAGATGTTTGTCTGAACCGCGCGGAGGAATTAGAACCAAGAACTATTACGGGCTATGTGAAAAAAGCGTGATCTCATGGAAAACAATGCATTAAGTTTTTTTTTTGGGGGAAGGATTTTTTTTATAAATATATTCGAAAGAGAAAAATAGGAATTAGCTCCATTTTCTTCATATAAAACACACACAACCCACAATTCTCTTTTTAGCTCTGACAAAGAGCTACAACTCGAAACGTCAGCTTAGGAACTCTTTACGGTGGCCAATTTACATTATCAACTCAGTTAATAAAACCTAATAACCTGGAAATTAGTTCAGTTTAACAATCTGAGTACCCTCCCAAGCAATAAAGATCTCCTATGTTCACAGCTGTGTTTACTATTTTGGAGACTTAGCAATGCCGAAAAAAAATGAATGGTCGGAAATGGAATTAATAAGAACTTCCTTGATATAAATAAATCAGAACGATGTAGGATTGAAAAAGACCCAGATAGAAAGGCAGTTTTGATATGAAGAACACCGGCCGGTTTAATAGGAAAAATTTTGCTAGGATATTAAGAAAATTTAGAAACATTATTGTGCTGAACATCTTACCGGCAGCAACATTTGTTTGTGGGAGATCGACATCCATTAGAACATGCAATCGGTGCGTCTGGTGGACATGGATCATGAATGTAAACACAATATCCGTATGGCCAGTCACAGCTTTCAGTTCGTTTATCAGCTGCAACTTAAGTGATTTGGTAAATTCGTGAGTAAGAGAAACCCGAGACCCAGGCTTGATTATGCCTCTACGTCTAGCAGTGGATATCTACTTCATTTCAGTCACTTTAGTTGCTGGGAGAGGAAATTTTAAACCGAGCGTGAGTATCCTTCAGGAAATTTCCCTAAGCCTGGTAATTATTGCTATTTAATTGATGTGATTATGTATATATCCACTCAGATAAGTTAGCCTTTCTTGCCTTAAAGGCTTAAAAGTATGGCTTGAATATTTTAAGTAAGCTTCTCGATTCAATTTGCTTGTCGAAGCCGACTAACTTAGTACCGAAAAGCGCTGGCCAACAGCTTTTCCTGGTCAACTTACCTTTACTTCTGGGACTGAAACGGTAAGCGTCCACTGTGATTCCCAAAATAAGTACCAACACGCACAGTTGAAACTTCAAATCCATGCTTGGGAAACTACAACAGAAATGAAAATGTTATAACCACTTGTGTGATGATGCTCTGAAATCCTCCAACTACGGAGCGATTAAATATAGATATTAATAAAGAAGTCATTCATTTATTTACAGCGACAGCTGAATCGGAATTTTTTTTAAAAAGGAACTTAAACTGATGTTTAAGTTCCAAAGCAAGTAAGGGAGCGATGTAAATAAAGTATCGATCAATCTTTAGTGTAGGATCCAGAACTGCCTTGGTCTTATTTTCTTGCGTTTTATCTTTGCCCAGTTGGTCTAGAAAAGTTGCACCTCCCTCTTCATTAATATTTAAGAAAAACTCAAATCAATCGTGATCTGCTCACTTGATAGTTAAAACATCGATGATGAATAACTGACAAGTCAAACTCTAAAAAATACAAGAACTTGAAATATCATTTGTAGTTCAAACTTCACAATGTATGTATCTGTTGATATTGCAGATTTAAGTATTTTAATCAAAGCTGTGGAATTCCCGTATTTTTTTTTTATCGTCTTAGTTTTGTTTTCCAATAAACTAAAATCATTGAGAAAAAAAGAATACAGCCTCGTAACAAACGGAAAAGCGATTGTAAAGTCTTGAAATAGATTAGGATCCCTATTAAAGTAGAGAACTTAGGAAGGAAAACGTCACTTAATCACTTACATGGATGTTTCAAAGTCTTCTGAAGATCCGGATGGTTTATGTAACTTCAGCAAACTGTTACTGTGTCCATGCTGAACGTTTCTATTTATGTAAACTTCACCGGAACTTACCAAACAAAAAGACCAAGTCGGAGTAAAATTTATCAAATGAACCTTAAAAAATTTCTTTTTGTCTTTAGTTTCCTTTCAATTCTACTTAATGACCGAAGTTCTGATCCATGGAGTTTTAGGGTTTTAGTTTTTCAGTAACGATATTGATAAATTCAATACCAGTTTATCAGAGAAATAGAAAACCTTTTAAAGGTAGGTATCAAAGCACACATCTTGATACGGCATCGTACAAATAAGCAAAGGTTTCCGGGCGTTAAAAGTTAGCAAGCAGAGGTTTCTTAGCGTGAAAAATTAATGAGCAGAGGTTTCTTAGCGTGAAAAGTTAGCAAGCAGAGGTTTCTTAGCGTGAAAAGTTAATAAGCAGAGGTTTCTTAGCGTGAAAAATTAATAAGCAGAGGTTTCTTAGCGTGAAAAGTTAATAAGCAGAGGTTTCTTAGCGTGAAAAATTAACAAGCAGAGGTTTCTTAGCGTGAAAAGTTAGCAGGCAGAGGTTTGTTAGGGTGAAAAGTTGGCAAGCAGAGGTTTCTTAGCGATAAGGAAGGTCTCTCTTGAGACCATCCTTAGCAAGTAAACATGCTAAAGAGAGCTGTTAAAAACAATGCAGGTGGCACGAAATTTTGTGCAATCGCTTGCTAACATTGGAGAATCAAGACCAAAAAGATAAACATCTCTAGGCTCACTGAATAATCAATGATGGCTATTCACTCAAATCGTACCTTTTGTTCTGTCAACTCCGTGGCATGGGTGTTGTAATTTCTATAAAAGAAAAACAAACAAACAACACCTAACTCGGCGAAATGCGTGACAACCGCGAACTCACATGACGCATTCTGTCCACTTACACAAGCATGACATGTCAACTATTCCATTACACTGTCCAATTACAATCATGACGCGTACACTTACCTTTTAGAGCTCAAATCGGGCTGGCGATAATTAATCACGTTCGAGAATTTTTTTGATGAATGAAGAAACGAAGAAACGCTTATAGGTATCTGTCTCTCTTTTATCTAAACTAACTTCTCTTTTACATATCTATACATGAAAAATATTGTACACTTTACTTCGAAAGTGCTAAGGGAGCGGTCCGTTGCATTTTTTATCGCCTGAGAGGGAGGGGGTGGGAGTCTTGATTTCAACATATCAAACTAATGGGGTACAAATAGTCTTAACATGAATGTAGTGACCACGCCCACTTCAACACCCCACTCAAATCGAGTGTAATTTTCGAATGTTTTACCATCGTGCGGATTCTCTACGGAAAAAAGCATTCAATGTACCTCTGAAATATTAAACTATAATATTGGGGCTTTCTATTTCGCTAATTTTATAACTTGAAGGTAAAGTTTTTCCCTCGTCATTTTTACCTTTTCTCCGAGCGGTTGCGTTTTTGATCAAAACACGACCGAGCGAAGGGTCTCGGGCGATATCTCTTTTACACAGGCGCATTTTAAAAATGTACCGCCAGAATCAAAAAGAGGAACAAACTTCCTTTGTTTTGATATGTAAAGTGTTGAACATAAACCAGATTTACCTTCGTCAAATGGCGTTTCAAAACAGCTTTATCTTACTCCTTTTGATTTTTCCTGTTTTGTAAGCGTGAAAGCAGTAGGAGAGGGACGGGGAACTCAGAAAGCGCTTCGGGAATTAATCTGCCATCGTTTACTTCCAAGATAAACAAGTAAGATTTGTGAAGTTCGTTGAAGTATGAAGTCTAAATAAATGCCTTTTTTAAGCTTGTTTGCTGGATTTTTCGTAAACTTCCCTGATTAGTTTTTCGTTTCAGCTTACTAATCTATACTATTTCAAAGCAATGTAAAGACGAAGACGAAGAACCATTCCTTTCAACAATCGTAAACAAAGTTTTTGAGCAATCAGGTATACCAGGTGTAATAATCAATAGCCGCATATCAGAAGTCTTCAGAAAGAAAGTATTCTGTCTTCAGAAAGCTGTCAAGAAAGCTAGTAATCGTGGCGGAAGGCAATTAAATGCACTTTTTAGCAAGTTGGAAACGGGCCCTCGGTATCGATTTAATATCATATCGATCTCAATATCATACAGTTTTGTATCTTTCTTCCGTGGATTTGCCTTTCTAACGACGGTGTATGTTGAGTAATCGCTTTGTTTTTTTTATTTCCCTCTTTGGCCTTTCCGCCATTTTAAAAATTCGTAACGGAGAGCATGCGCATTATGGGGGTTAGTGGTTGCGCACACTTGGAATCGAGAAAAACAAATGTTCGTCGCACTGGGGAAAGAGTTTGATATGCTGATTAGCTTTGTTTTCCATTTTTTTATCTGTACCCCCTGTGATATGAAATCAGCTGATTCACTCAATGAATCTCCACGAGTGAGCGGCGTGCTGGATGATGTTTTAAGGCAATTTCTGAAGGTTTCATCCATGATGACCTCTTCCACCTTCTTTGGGGAAAAGATTAGTTGGTAGGATCATTATCTAAATGTTTTCTTATTTGTTTAAAGCATTTGCGCTGTTTTTAAAAGGGACAATACAATAACTTAAGACCACCGCTGGTGAACTAGTGGCCCAAAGTGTTGGAATGGAAGTTTCTTCAAGTGACGGTCACGGTGGAAACTTCTGCCTCAGAGTTATTCGTAAATTACCATATACCTTTCTATTTGATCAATATACGCGATGTATTTTTTTGAAATCATCTTGTTTCAAAATTGCGGAGGGTTTTCTCTCGTTCTGTTATCAATATTATTGGCGCTTATCTCTGTCTCCTCTATATAACCAGAGACTTCTATCAACAACGAATTCCTTGTCATAACGAATTTCCTACCTTAGGCGACAATTTTATGAGTTTCCTTTAGTTTAACTAGTAAACCTATTTGCTTAACTGACTCTCTTTTGAAAAGAATGTTGGGTTCCAAAGCAATCAGACGTTTTGCGCGCTAGTTTTAGAATGCTTACACAAGTTACTTTTTGTCTCCTAATCCGCGCTTGATTTGTGCTTCGTGATTTGTAGAGAGCACGTTGTGACTGCGGCAATCGTAACTTCTCAACACCACACTTACTGATATAACAGGCGATTTATTGACGGTGAACGATGTGGGTTGAAACTTAAAAATAATAAATAAATACAAAATTACAACAATTGATTAAGTAAAAGTGAGAAGAAAGACATACACAGAGTCAACTTGAAACGACAATACTTACATTGTTACGATTACTGCAAAACTGCGCTTGACGAAAAAAAATGTCCGAGGACGAAATGAAGAATAAAGGAACTGGTTGAAAGCAAACTGCGACTAGCGCGACTACTGAAAAGAAAAAGGCCCTGAACAGAGAAAACTAAGTTTATATACGCGCGAAAAACTAAAAAATTAATGTATGCGAAAACGACTAACTGAAAGTGTAATTGACGCCAAGAATTGCGAAAGAAACAATAATAAACGAAAGTATGTGATATGGAAAACAATAGAAGCTAACCAACCGGTGAAAAAACACTAATAGACGACGAGAAACAGCAATATTACAAAAGAGACACCCTGATTAATGACTGAATACATTCCGCACGCTGAGATCTTACACACGTTCAAATTATTTTAAAGCGATCACCAAGCAAGCGTATTTTTAAATTCAATGACTGACTAAATAAAGTAACTATTTAACGTTAGAATAAGTATCACATATATACCGTAGTTATGACCTAGTAAAATTGAAAGATTTGGATAGAAAGAAATAACATAAAGATTTCATTTCATTTCAACACATTATGGTTAAAACTTCTGTTTATTATGTAAATCGAAAGCATATCCCGATAAAAAACAGGTCTTTAGCTGCTCACACCGCCAAAGTGAGTATAGCGCATGCATTTTCCCTTTAGCCCAGCAAGAGCCCTTTAAGGCTTGGAGGAACAGTGTGACAAACACATCTACGTCTTTATCGCCAAAGTGAGTATAGCGCATGCATTTTCCCTTTAGCCCAGCAAGAGCCCTTTAAGGCTTGGAGGAACAGTGTGACAAACACATCCACGTCTTTATCTATTTATCAGTTATTGGGTTGCTAAAAATCGTAAGAGACCATACCTACTGTTGAAATAATAATAACAACAACAAAAATCGGAGAACTTAAAATCGCGCAATATTATAGATTCTAAATTAAAAATAGTACCGTTAAATATTAAAAAATATTTACTAAATGTCTACGAACATTGTATTTACAACATCCTCAGGAAGGGAGTTTCATTCATTGATTGTTCGTGGGAAGAAAGAAATCTTACAGACATATTTCTTTGTCCTGAGGATTACAAACTTGAAAGGGTGGTTTCCACGGGTGTTTCTTTCACTGGTTTGTTTTAGATGGGCTGCCACTGAAAAATTCGCCAGTTCGTCCGGCAGTTTTCCTTCTAGTGGCTAGGGTTTCCAGGTTAAGTTTCTGCAGCATTCCTGTCACGCTTACATACAGGTTTTAATTGCCCTTGCAGTAGCGCTGTCTTTTTCTGAACTCCCTCCAGCTTTTGAAAATTCTTCTCTCAGGAGGGATCCCATGCGGCACTTCCATATTCGAGGATTGGTCGGACTATAAATGATGACACAACAACCTTTTGCGAAAGGAATCGCATGTAGAAATGGTTTCGATATTTTCTAGTTTTTGCTCGAGTGCACGAATGTTGAAGGTCTGTTAGTGTGCAAACTACCAGACGGATTCCTTTGTTCAGATCCATCGGAGTATCGTGTAAACCATAAATTTTAACCATACGTTGTGGCCGGCCAATTTAAAGTAAAAGGACAATTATTTATCGGACCTTTATAAGCCTACATTGTGAATTTCAGATCAAGCCAACAGCATGGATGAACACATTCAGTATCTCGAGACACTTTGTCGTCTTTGTGGCACAAATCTGCCACGGACCTGGGTCAGTGCTACAAACAAAGAATCTTTTAAATCGGAGCTCTGGATGAAATTTCGAATCAATGTCGATCTTGACATCAGAGAGATTCATTCAGCCAAGGCGAATGCACACTAAAAAATAATTTCAGGAAACCACGGATCTAACACATAAATGTGATTATCCAGCGAGTAAGTTCTCCTTCGGGCAAACATAAAACAAAGAGTTATTCGTTCACTGAGCTCTCACATCTTCAGGTATCGTATCCGGGAAATGTGCGATAAGAGCGGCATGAAGATGAAAATAAAGAAATCACATTTGTGGAAAGCCTTGCCGAAGTGTCTCTATTACAGCATTCCGGAAACAAAGGTTGGAGTTTAACTACACGAACTGATGAGAGTGAAATTTTCGTCTAGAACCACAAGGGACCTGTCTGTAATTGTGAAACTCGTTTAGAAACACCGCTCGTGCTTTCACATTTTGCAGTGATTACCTAAACAAACTTTCTATACAGGGTGTTCAAATCAAAGGGTAATTGTAGAGGACATATTATTGCTGACTAAAAGCTGTAGGACCGAATTTGTAGTGTTCTGAGACCTAGATTCTCCCGCGAATCGATCAATAGCGCGCAAAATACCTTGTATGATTCTCTTGCATTGAATTCGATCATGTGTATTGGTCTTAATATAGATTGTGACTACTTGATTTTATTTTATCCCACTCATGTAGTTATTGGCGTTTATTTTCCAGGTATCATAATTTCAAGATCAAAGCTCCACGTGGAACACGCTTGTTATTCAAAGTGAAGACGACAACGCGTATGACTCGCATGCACTGGCTTATCCTCTTCCACGAGAAATGGAACGCATTCCAGAGGCTCTACGAGAAGTCCAGATTTTCAGCAAATCGCAGAGAAAGACATACACTTTAGGAGATGTCAAAGGGCAGCAGATCGGTACGGTTCAGCACTTTCTAAAAATACAGCTGCATGCTTTGCTTCGATGTGGCAAAATAACCAGGAATTGAAGGGTAAGTTACTGTTTTCTTGCTTTACTGTTACTTTTTCGTAAAGGCTTGATGGACTGAAATTGATAATGTCTATTTAAAAATCGGAGAGAAGCAAGATATTGTCTTTCCTCGACCTATACTGGAGAGAAATTAAATTGTCCCGATTCCGCGATCTCACACCTCACTCGTCCCAATTGTTATCAGTGCGCGTTATTTGGTTCAACCTTATTTAATTGGTTTTCTTGTAACCCAAAATAGGGAAATCAACGGAGAACGGACAGTAACATCGAGGCCAAGCTCTACCCAGAAGTTCTCCAGATACAAACAGGCTGGCGGAGGAGCTTTTATTCCTGTGACGCTCTTGGTGGAAGGACCACAGCGTTACAAAGAATTTGTGCTAAAAAGAATCCGCTTTACTCTTCCAGAATGCAAGAATGTCGAGGACATGCATGTTGAATGTTTGAAATAAACGAATATTTTTAATGGTATCTTACGTCCAGTCCTTATTAGCGAATTTTGTTTCAGCTTTCTACCGCATTACAACATGGCCGCCACAAAAAAAAAAAAAAAAAAATCAGCTTCTTCTTGTTTCCAGCACCTCTCGGCCAAATTTGCTTTGTTTTGGTTTTGATCTCACCCAATCACAAAGCTCGAAACCGATATCCAGAAATGGTTATGGCCCGAACTGGCAGTGGAAGACGTCACTGACAACTGTATCACATTACTCTTAATATTGTAGACCGCTGAGCAGACGTTTGCTAAAAGAAGAAGATACCTAGCCGTTATGAAAAGCTAGGAACATGCGTGCACTCAGTCTCCAAGGAAGCCACACCCATAGGTACTCGAAGATAACATTTATGTGCCTGTACAGCTAAGTGAAAAAGAAGTTCTATCTGATGAAAAGTGACGACGCCTGTCTGCAAAGCAAGCTCCTGGTTTCTTCAAATATATCTTAACTTGTAATTTGTTATTTTAAAATGAATAAAGGGGGCAATTTTCTAAAGAAATTGTGAAGCTACGTAAGTGTGAGATCTTACAAAGTTGAGTTGATGATGTATTTGGCCACCGTAAAGAATTTCTAAAGCTGATATTTCGGGACAAAGGCTAACAGCTAAAGGAAGGGCTAACGCTATGTAGAGACTCTTTCCTATGGCCAATTTCCATTATCAACTTAGTTGATAAAACCAAATTGTCCTGTTATTTGCATCACGAAAGATGTCACGGTTGGAAACGTCTGCTCATAATTTACAATAACCCATTTATCAGCTAATGGTGATCTGTCTCTAGGCGGTCATCTTTGCCATAAGAATTCAACTCTGAAAATACTTCATACTTATCACGAGAATGATGCATCAGCCAAATTATGTTTCCCAAGCATGAATCATTTAAAAACTAAGTCTGACTTACGCAGCGTTAGAGTTTAAAAGGAATTTCGACGCAAAACTGAAAGTAATAAAAATTCAAAGTAAAAATAACGTTCGCGAAGAGAAAATTGCTGGAGGCGAAACAAAACAAGAATGACAAATTCGTAAATTCGGAATGGTTGAGGGAGTGAAGGCTGAAGTGATTTTTCTTGTTGGAAAACCTGAGGACCAATGTAGTGTAGGACCAATTCAATGCTGAAACTCCCAACAAAGTCATAGCCTCCAAGCGTAACATATATCTTAAAACGAACAGAGCTCTAAGACATGCACGTTATTCAGAGAGACAAGTTTAATGTGAAATACTTTATACGCATCGCAGCCCCAATTATAAATCAAGAAATCTGCATAGGAGTAGTGTCACTCATAGAACTTGCCGATCAGGGCTAAGGAAATTCGCTTGTAGCAAAAGCTTAAAAACAATGCTCATCGCAGTGACTGAAAAAGAGGATGAACCGAAAAGAATGCATGCAATTTCTGCGGAACGTAGTTTGGTCGCAAGTTTACATTTTAAAATTTAAAATCCAGTCTAATGACATTGCATTATTTCCGCGATATACGTTTCACTGATCCAGGGGCCGATTTGGTTAACTGACCAGCAGGTAGAAATATGTGAAGAATGGCCTTTGTCTGTTTTTAATGGAAATTGTGCACTTGCAGTCCATAAATACTTTTTCTGAGTAGTTCTCATAATTGTTTGGGCAGGAAAACTAAAACATTTCTCCTCACACTTTCGAAATAGTACCTCTTCCATTTCTCGGTGAGTAAACGAGAACAGCCGGTATCAGTCATGTGGTTTAGTAGGGAAATTAAAGGGGCTCTGTGGATGTATCTCCTGTGTAATTAATCACAAGTCGTTTGCATTTCATACTGCATAGTCATTTGTTTACTTGGCCAAACAACACGTGATAAAAAGTTTTATTTTTCCAATAAGAGCGGATGTGATGACGGTGACGAAAAGATGGTTGCGAACAATTCTTCGGGAGACCTCTATCATTTCAGGAAAACACAGAGCATTGAAATAAAATCTGTATTCGTTTAATAAATGCGATACCAAGTGCCCCTACGAGGAGACAAAGAAATTAAAAAAAAAAAAAAACTACATCCGTTCAATTAGTAAGGCAGACAAACAACTATAAAGGAGGTCGTGTATGTTTGATTGATTTTAGAAGGCTTCTCCCCTTCACATTAGCCAAGACGTACATCTCGCGTCGGCTGGTCAGAACCTTTCAGCATCTTACTTGTGGGGATCTAATCATTCTTAAAGAGACCGTGAAGAGCTAACGTGAGTGAATTAATCATAGTTTCATTAATTTAGTTTTAATTTTAATTGGGTTTCGATTATAGCCCTAAGTCCCTTTATCAAAACAATTCGATGTGGATTTTACCTGTTGTAGGGAATTTGATCAGAAACATAATGGCATCAGTGCGATAATAATATCAGTCTTGATCTTCCTTGTTGCATTTTCCCGAAGTAGTATGAGAGGAATTGAAGCTTCCCATCCTTGACATAATTCGATCTCCTTAGCATTCCGACATATATTTAAATTGTTTGAAGTCGTGTCGCGGTTGGAAACTTCTCCCGAAAGCCGGGCGTGGGAATAACAGCGAAATTGCTATCCTCTTTATATCAACTATCGTTGAAAGCCTGACAGTCAGTGACAATCATAAGGGATATCCCTTTAGTAAAATTTTTGCCAGCGGTTCTTAAGATTGCAAACTCGAGGGGAATTTAGAGTGGTTATTTTTGGAGCTCAATTAAGTTGATACGATAACTTTACTACCCAATACATGTTGGATGGAAAAACAAATAACTTAATATATATATATATATATATATATATATATATATATATATATATATATATACATATATATATATATATATATATATATATATATATATATATAACAGACGAGAAAATTTTGTACTTACTCGCGTTGCGGAGTCAAAATTTTAATCCATATTAGCGATTAATTCCAAACAACCTAATTCTTAAAATAGCAGCGACCGAATAATACTCACTACATATGGATGGTTAATAAGCGAACATTAGTTAAACAATTTTCTCTATTGGTACAGAGAAAATATCGGTGAAATGCATTCCGATTTTCCAGTTTAGGGAGACTTGCGGTAGATTTAATGATTTCGCTATTTCAAGACATCAATCTTTTATGGATCGTAGCTTACACCTTTTTTGTTATTTACTAATTAAAGATAACGTAAAAACATTTCTCTTTTTTATTCCAAACGAGTTGTCATAATTTTTTCGAAATTTTAGGCTGCTATTGCAACGGAACAGCCTGTCAGAAACACTCTTGGTCTTAGCTGTGCATGATTTTACCCTCAAAGCGAGTTTGGTGACAGAAAATCGAGATTAACCTTTTCTGCATAATTTCAAAGAAAGTCTGCACGTGAAGTTCAAAGCCGACTTAGTTTATATATGCACAATAGCCGCTTTGTGTATATCTTAGTTTTTTTGCATCTTGATATCAGAGCTGATTACAAGGGAATCAATGAACTTTCTGTGTGTCTCATTTCAGTTACAAATTTACAATTGCAATCACCCCCAGCAATTTTTTACAATTCATTAAATAAAATTTTTTCTTACAATTTTTTTTTATAACAATTTGTTTCATAATTTTTCTTATAACATGTTATTATGTTAATCTGTTTACAAACATTTTTTAAAACGATGTTTTTACTGTAATTTTTTTTAATTTTAAAAAAAGTGTTTCGAAGCACTGATTGGCACAACTGAATTTAATTGGAATCATTTTATCAGTTTTCCCATACCGGGATTGGTTAATTTTAAGTGACCATGGCAACATAAAGGATACTGAATGATGATTGGCTCGGAAAGGAATCAAGAAGATCCACACACAAATAACTGAAGTCAGATGTGTTGCTCGTGAGAAATTTTCTTCATTACTTGTTATCCAATGTTCTTGTTCTTTGATTCTGTTAGGTTATCAGTTTTATATTTGGTTAACCGTTTACCTCCCATGATCCAAGTGTTAATTCTCCACTCTATCTACCACACATTTGCCTGTAGATTAGTTAAAAGAATTTAGAATCGCTTCTTCTGTTTCGAGGATTATAACGGGAGTGGTCATTTTTTATCACCTGGAGGAAGTGGAGGGGGGGGGGGGGGGGGTAACGGAGGATTTTGGCTGTATCACAATAAAACTCCTGATCCTAAAACACCTGATCCTCTATCAGGCTATGTACCATTCTTATGACCCCTTCCCTGATAGGCAATAAATTGGCAGTCAATTTTTTTGTAATCTTTCCTTTATTCTCTGTTGGCTAAGACTGCCCCCCCTCACTCTCCCTAAAAACCATGTGTTCCCCCAAAATTTCTACAACTCCCCCACCCCACCCCCCCCCCCTTCAAGGCGAAAATACATTGCTGGTCATAAACTATTTTGTCTTTACTTTAGTCTTGAGCTCAAGCAAGAATATGGTGTTGTTGTGGTATACGCTGTTTACGTTGTTGATGTTCCTGTCCCCTGCAAAGTCCATACAGACTGGTAAGTCCTTATATCCAAAAATCTGTGCAGTTCTGTAGACCGATATCTCGATAGATATTCCTCAACGAATGTTGCACTTTTGAAGGACAAACATACTGGTGTTACCTGGTTTTGCAATGATCTCAGCCTACTATAGGTAACTGGTACATACAACATACTGAGAAAAATATTTTACTATTGGCTACAGTAGACAAACTTGAACAGCTTTAGTTCCCTGAAGTCAAAAAGCACTTTCCGTTTTATAGTAGTCTTATATCATAAACGTGTCACAAGTATCATGTTAAAAGTTTACATTCCATCGTTATGGGAGTATTCACTTCCCATCCCTGTGGCCTGGGCTCAATTCTCAGACTTGGCGTCATATTTGAGTTGAGTTTGTCGTTGGTCCGCGTCCTTTCTCCAAGGTTTCCTATCCGGGTCATCCGGTTTTTTTCTTTCCCAAAACCAACACTTCATTTCCAATCCGACCAGGACACAGTGGAACCATTTAATGGGAAGTACACTGCTATATTTCCCCAGGATTTCTGACAAATTATATTTTCAGCTAGGTCTCTTAATCACTGTCTTGAAACAACAAAAATAAAAGGTCCCTATGAACGACATACAGGTACAAGTAGTAGACTACGAAATACGTATGTTGGTGCTTTGGAATGTTTGAAAGCTCCTCCTGGAGCCATTTGTGCTTAGGTTGACCTTAAAAGAAGTTTTAAACATAAAAAAGCATCAAGCTAATGAAAGACCGGTCAGGAGTAAATTAGCAGCTTAGAATTACTTGTGCAGTTGTCGCGCGTCACTTAACACAGCTAAGAATTCGATTGTTTATCGATTTTGTTTTGCTTTCATTGAGAAGTTACTTGTTGAACGAAATATGTCTGATTTTCTCATAGAAGGAATTGGTAATGCTCTGAGGAAACGAGTTGAAACATTTGAATAATCTCTAGTTGCTTTGTAATTTTAACTGTTTTATTTTTTCTTTAGGCTGTCGGAATAGATTTTGGTATTGCGCATACTTTTCTAATTGTTATCAACCATGGTTTCAAAAAGCCTGCCCCATGCGTTGCAATAAGTGTCCAGGTAGGTTAGAAAGTAATTGCACTTTCAATATTTTATCCACAAAAGAAAAAAAGGAACAAACGAAACAAAACAAAACAAAGCAAAACAAAGCAACAACGATGAAAACTACAATAACAACGTCAGACTATATCATAATAATAAAAGTAAGAACAATAATGACAATAATAATCAAAATAACATTAAAAGAAGGAACCCAACATGCCGAGGTGGTTTGCAGTGGGGCCCTGTTTTTAGTGGTTACCCTGTTTTTAGTTCTAGTTCGTCCTGATTTAATCCTATTACTTAAATTTTGCTGAAGGAACAGAAACCTTAAATCCTTAATCAGGGAAAAGGTTTCCCTTTGTTAGGCTTGACGCATTTTTCTAATTTGGAGTTTGGAGAGGAAGAACAACAATTCATATCCGAACAACATGTCCGGATGTTGCCCAAGTAGAAGCCGGCTGCTTTTAACAGCAAGAAAAGAGATTAATAGCCGTATCTGAGCAACCACGCACTCACCCCTCCCCCGACCCAACAACATTCAACTGATAACAACTAAGGGTTAATGTTGGTTTAAGGGAGGGAGGGGTAGATCCATTAAGAGCCCATTTATTCTATTTGATAAATTCAATAATCCACGTTTTCCCCCTTTTCAGTTGGAGTCAACGGCGGTTGGTCAGAATGGGGTAAATGGAGCAGCTGCAGTAAGACTTGCGGCGGAGGAAAGCAATCCCGATCACGGACATGCACCAATCCGCCTCCGAGCAATGGCGGGTCTGCCTGCCAAGGAATCGGTGACCATTCAAGACCTTGCAACATACATACATGTTCCGGTAAGAAAATCGATATCTGTCTTCTAAGCTAAGTTAGGCAGCACCCCGTGATGAAGACAGAAATTAGCGTGGCACTGATGTTGTTGTCAAATCAGGTTTTCGCTTGGCTCTTCGTCTTTTCGTCTGCCTGCAAAAGTTACTGTGATATGCGATTCTAAAGAATATTTTATGAGAAGTAGCCTATGTTGTGTTTTTTCTTGTCTCTTTAAAAGGCTGTCAAAACTGT